>NC_091745.1:8546223-8673723 GCF_043380555.1 Nothobranchius furzeri | reverse complement strand
TTGAATGAAACTAAAACCTTGCATGAACGTAGCTCTGACACAGAAACTGATGTCTCATAGTGTTAGTTAGTCATCTGTTGGTAGGAGCTGGTCATTCAGTCTCTCCTGGATGTGGGCTGGAGTTTGGAGGGTGGCGTCGCCGCTACAGGAGGAGGAAATCACTATCAAATCAACTGCACTGACCACTCTTTCAAGGGCTTTGAATGAGAGTAAACACGTTTTAAACCCGTACAGAGAATATAAATACTTGTATGACGATTATCTAAACGCTACAGAAAACAAAGGCTGGAGAGAAAAGCAACGATCAGATTAATGTCCCGCAGCCGATCTGCTGCTCTCGTCTCCAAATGAAAACACGAGAAAGGGAGGCAGACCAGACTCACCGCTGTGCTTCAGAGGACGTGATCAGTAATGTTTTACTAAGTTATGCCTAAAGAATCTTAAATGTGTTGATATGTTAAAGAAGAGTTTGGATCACACACAGCTGAGACCACCTCAGTGGTTGTATTATGGTAGGATGGAGAACCGGATCTTCTCCATCCTGGTCTGAAACACTGCTGTGAGACGTCTGCATCCCTTCACCTGCTACCTTCAGTCCAGTCTGCTCACTATAAACAAGAGAAGGACGGTGAAAGCTGGTCACAACATCTGTTTGTCCTTTTGAAGAAAAGATGTAAACACCACAAACAAAACTGAATTCAGCTGTTTTTCTAAGTGGCACAGGTGCCGGATAGCCTGTTACCAACCTGTTTCTAACGGGTCATCTGAACTGCTCTGTACTGGTTACCATGACAACTGTAACTCTGCAGATGCTGATGACACTGGTGTTTATGTACAGGTGATGAGACAAACCCTTCTCTTCAGGATGAAGGGAGCTTTCAGGAGAGTCTGTCTGTTATCGTCTCTGCTTCTGTCATATCTTCAAAGTCTTTTGTGTCAAAGGAGTGACTGTGGCTCCATCGTGTGGACACTAGTGTTCACTAGCGCAGGCGTGACCGAAGCCACACCACAGCCAAATGAGAGGAAGAAACACGTGTGAGAGTTTTCATACCATGTATGTCCATGAGTCTGAACTGTGAAGCGGAAGCCGTGTAAGCATTTACTCTGCATGTTGTTGAGTTCCTCTGTCGGGTCGGCATCCTCACGGCGACGTGGGAACAACGCTGTGTGTTTGCAACGTTACACACAGGAACTAAAAATGCACAGTTTGTTTTGTTGCTGAGGTGCGTGTGTGCGCGTGCGTGTGTGTTTGCTGCATCACCGTCCTGGGTAACAGACAGACTCTCACACTCCTCAGTCTCCAGCAATGATTGTGCAATAAACTGAAATTTATATTTTTAAACCTGTCTTTCTGTTTTATTTGAGTTATTATTGTGTTCTTACTGTGTGAGTGTGTGTGTGTGTGTGTGTGTGTGTGTGTGTGTGTGTGAGTGTGTTTGTGTGTGTGTGTGTGTGTGTGTGTGTGTGTGTGTGTGTGCTCATTCATGTGTGTGTGTATGTGTGTGTGTGTGTGCATGCATGTGTGTGTTTGTCTTTGTGTGTGTGTGTACTCATGCATGTGTGTGTATGTGTGTGTGTGTGTGTGCATGCATGTGTGTGTTTGTCTTTGCGTGTGTGTGTGCTCATGCATGTGTGTGTATGTGTGTGTGTGCTCATGCATGTGTGTGCATGCATGTGTGTGTTTGTCTTTGTGTGTTTGTGTACTCATGCATGTGTGTGTGTGTGTATGGCCTAGAAGAAAACATGCTTTTTTGATGACATGACATTTTGTTTCTCTGAATGTGCTGCTGTGCATTATGGGTAAACATCTCCTATCTGGTCACCCATGTCTAAAGACCAATGTTCCAGGAGTTTGCAACCCACCCAAAACAGGCCACACCCCTGGCTTTTTGATGAACTTTGACCTTTAACCTCCCGAAAGGGGCCTTGTCATATCTTGTGATATTTTTGGCGCGTTCTCTGAGCACTAACTTGGTTTGTGTTGTCTCACACACGGACAAGACTCCTGCATCTCTAAAGGAGCTCATGATCAGCTGCAGCAGCTTCAGATGCACTCGCATCTCGCATTTTCACGCATTGCTTTCACATTTGGAGACATCAGGCGACAATGTTTTTCTACAATTGTCTTTACCTGAATTATTAGACCCATTTGAGATGATGATCATCCCCCCTATAGTGTGTAAAACATTTCAACTGAAAACTTGATTTACTTTCAGTTAAACATAGCTGCAAAGTGTGTGTTTAAACACTTCTGATTTAATTATAATCCTTTGCAAGATTGAAATGAAATAAAAACAAATCTTTTCTCTCCCCTAACCCCACAAAGAATCTCCTGAAACGGGTTTTCACACTGTACTCTGCATTTTTTAAACCCTAAAATGTCAGTCAGACACCTCCCACTTCCACCTTCGTTTGAAATTTCACTTCCTTTATGTGAGTTTGTGATGTACTTTAACCTACCGTCTTCACTGGAGGCAGAGTGCTTGTTGCAGCTGCTGCTGAAACTCCTCCAGCTGAATCTCCCCGCGTGACTCCCAGGTAAGCCTGCAGCATCTTCCGTGCAGCTCCTGCACACCTGCCACACATCTCTGGAGACATCTCAGCAGGACGTGAAAACCAGACTGCCCGTGATCGCTCTCCCCCGTGTTCCTCATGACTTGAGTTTCTCCCGTTTCACAGGGTGGATTGTTACTTTGAGCGTGTTTTCCATCCAAACAGAGTCACAGTAGCAGAGGCGGATTATTGACGTGCATTTAGGCTGGTGATATAATTACAGCTCATTTTACAGAGAGGTTATTGAATTAGCTGCAGGACAGCCTCAGATGTCTTGTGATGCACATGCAGCAAAGCTGTTTCTGAGGGTGAGCTTAGACGCGGCTGCAGATTTCAGGAAGTAAACTCTACAAATGGAGGTAAAATACAGCATCTGTTTTTATAAGGTGTGCTGAAGTAAAGTCCTGCAGACGTTGTTTAGTTTGCTGCTGATTGTGATTGAATTTTGGATCATCTGACGCCAGCACAGAGCCTGATTTAGTTTACGGATGTGCACAACAAAACCGCTGTTTCTCCACTATTATCATTGTGATGATGATGATTGTTGCTATTAAAATGTGTGTTTTGAGGAAGGCTGGTTGAAAAGTCAGGGATGGAAACTGGACGGAAGTCAGGTTTGTGGTTTTCATGACTCAAGGATGTGGTTTAACTGCCGCTTTGCTTCACCTTTTCAAACTCACAGGCGGAGCTCAGACTAATCAGAAAAGCAGGTTTTTGTGTGCTTTTCTATTCTGCTACCCTGCTGCAGCGTACACGATCACTTTAGCAGAGCACAGATTAAAGAGAGAAGAGGCAGACGGGCTAGAGGAAGCAGTTGTGAAAGCTTTTGCTTCCCCATTTTCAGCCTTTCCTGTGTCTTTCTGCTGGGCTGTCAGCTTAGGGTCCTACATGAAATCACCACCAGCCCACCGACCAGACACATCACAGACAGTAGTAGTAGAAACGCATTTGAAATGGACCTGTTACGCTCACTTCCTGCATGTTAAAACTGCTGCTTTCATCCAGAGGAACTCTTACTTTTCCCCCAGTTCACCATGTTGAGGAAGGTTGTGAGGTCCAGTAAGTTCCGTCACGTCTTTGGTCAGGCCAACAAAGCCGACCAATGCTACGACGACATCCGGATCTCCCAGATGACATGGGACAGCAACTTCTGCACCGTTAACCCCAAATTTGTGGCCATGATTGTGGATGCCAGCGGTGGAGGAGCGTTCATGGTTCTGCCCCTAAACAAGGTGGGTCACAGGGCACACTAGTGAAATAAAAGACGAAACTCTCTTGTCTTCTACCATTTATGACCACATTTAATGCAAGCTGTCTAGTTTTGACCCAGTTGTCACATTTTACAGTTCAAACACAACATTTAGCATCACATTATCATGTGGATAAGGAAGTCTGAGTCTTTCAACACGTCACTGGTGCAGCTTTTGAGTTTTCACCATATTAGGAGTTTGTTGTCATCTCAGTGCAGGAGGACAGGATGTGGCCTCTACCCGCTTCTTCTGCTGCCTCCTTTGAACCGTTTTAGGTGTGATAAAAGCTCCTCGCAACATTTTACTGAGCGTGACATCACAGCACAGTCTCTCAGAGTTTATGAAAAAGTCTTTGAAGAGATTGAGAAAAATGTTAATCTAATCTTTAATCTGAATGTGCAAAAAATAAAGAATATTTGAGATTTGTCTGAGGGGGGTGAGACAGTCTCAGGAAGCTTCATCGGTACGCTCTAAGTAATTATACCTTTTAATTAACTCACCCGAGTTATGTCAACGCTTCGTCCAAACCCAGCTGCTTAAACGTAAAGAGGATGATCACATTTACGTTTAACATAACAACGTATAACAATGTATACCGCTTTTCACATTTAAGCAAATGATTTAGTGGAGCCATAACTTGGTTAAGATAATTCATCGTTTCAGTTTTTAAAAGTGTAGCTACTGTCTCAGCAGATGCATGAAGGACGTTCTCTGTCTCTGTTTGTGCAAATGAGTACGTACGAATCAGTCTTTTGAGTCATTTCATAAATGTCTCCTTTTGCTTACCAACGTCGTTCCAACATCATCATCGTGATTTGACTTTTTTCTCTTCAGAAGCTTCTTATCTGCAGGGATTTTGCTATTTGCTCTCTCATTTTGTTACTCGTCAAAATGAGAAGAGAATTTCACAGAACTGCACTCCTGAGTCTCACACGAACCTGTCTGCACACACAAGGCTGGATGCCGTTATTTACTGGGTGAATGTACCTTTTGATCTGTAATGTTTCGGTTTCTCTCGTGTTTTTCTTGCACACACAAATAGAGTTTCGTTGTCCAGGCCCCGATCGGCTCGTTGACCTGGTTACCAGAGATTAGGTGCAATTGATGAAAAACTGTGGAATTTCTCTCAGCTGACAGTCACTTCCTTCTCTTTCTTCACCTTGTCTTCAATTGCTTCCTTAGATCTTTTTGGAATAAAAAGTGCATTTTCTTTGTCATCAGCATCCTTTCTAATGTTTCTATCTGCAGACAGGACGCATTGACATGTCCTACCCAACTGTATGTGGCCACACAGGTCCGGTTCTGGACATTGAGTTCTGTCCTCACAATGACAACATCATTGCCAGTGGCTCTGAGGACTGCAGTGTCATGGTAAAGCCATATCGTCCCTTTAATGGTTGTTAGGATGTGAACTGCTGCGGGTGATGCCCGTGGTGTTCTTGTTGAACAGATTTGGGAGATCCCAGAAGGCGGGCTGACCTCGTCCATTACAGAGCCTGTTGTCAAACTGGAGGGTCACTCCAAACGGGTGGGCATCCTGAGCTGGCATCCCACCGCCCGCAACGTGCTGATGAGTGCAGGTAAAACCACAAACGTGCTGCAGCTTCAGGGAACTTCTGGGTCTTACTTGATTTCAGGAACCAGACAGAAATGTAATTTATATCACTCACGCCTCACAAAGGTTTTACTAAAGAGGAAGCTCCCACAGCCTCCACCCACTCCCTTCACTCTGAGCACCAAAATGTCATTTTAATACTTAAGAGAACAGATTGCAACCTGAATCTTTTATTTGAATCACAGTTATTAGCTGTGACAGGCTGTGATTGTCCCATCATGTTTCCCTTCCACTTATCAGCTTTTATCAATGCAGTACTGAATCACCCGGGACGGCATGTCCAGCAGCTACAGTGACTCTGTAGCCATGGCAACAATCTCCTCTGATGTGTTTGTTACGAACACAGCTGAAGCATTAAAAATGTGTTAACCTCCCAAGAATTGACGCTGAAATTTTAGCTGTTAGGATTTTCCTTGTGAGTCAAGCTGTGGTCCTCGTTTCACTCGTGCAGGCTGTGATAATGTTGTGATTCTGTGGAACGTGGCTCGAGGAGAAGCAGTGGTGAGGATTGACAGCGTGCACCCTGACCTCATCTACAGCGCCTGTTGGAACAGAGATGGCTCCAGGATACTCACTGCCTGTAAAGACAAGACCCTGCGGGTTCTGGACCCACGCAAAGGCACTGTCATCTCCGTGAGTCTGTTCATCAAACCATACTTCCCTGGAGTGTGTGTGTGTGTGTGTGTGTGTGTGTGTGTGTGTGTGTGTGTGTGTGTGTGTGTGTGTGTGTGTGTGTGTGTGTGTGTGTGTGTGTGTGAGCATAGGTGTGTGAATGCTCGTGCATGCATGGTTGTGCGTGCGTGCAAATGTGCGTCTGTGTGTGTGTGTGAGCGCATGTGTGGGTGTGTGTACATTAATGTGTGCGTCCGTGTGTGTGTGCATGCGTGTGTGAGTTGTGCATGTGTGTGTGTGCGTGTGTGCGTGCATGCGTGCGTGAGTGTGTGTGTGTGTGTGTGCATGCATGCATGTGTGTGTGTGTGTACATTAATGTTTGCGTCCATGTGTGTGTGTGCGTGTGTGCGTGCATGCGTGTGTGAGTGTGTGTGTGTGTGTGTGCATGCATGCATGTGTGTGTGTGTGTACATTAATGTTTGCGTCCATGTGTGTGTGTGTGTGTGTGTGTGTGCATGCGTGCGTGAGTTGTGCATGTGTGTGTGTGTGTGTTGCAGCTCTGATCTGCTGAGACCAACTTGGCTGATTGTGATTTCTTCCAAATATAGTTAACCGAAACCACAATTTTTGTGTTTACATTTTTGATTAACTTTAAAATGTTATGCATTTAAATGCATTTTAGTGACAAACACTGGTGACTTCACAGACCAAATAAAACATCAATAAAGAAATAAAATTTAACCGATTAAACTGATCATCCTAAAATAAAGATCCACTGATTCCAATTCACTGATGTGTTATTTATTTTCTAAATTATACCTTAAAGCAACAAAATAAAGCCCAATTAGATTTAGATTTTTTTTATCTCTGGCACATCATATTTTATGATCATATGATCATGATTTCAGAAAATAATTAAACAGTGAGGTAGTATTGTAAAGTTGTTACTGTTGACTGCCTGTAAGTGACGCCTTATGTCCTAATCTGTTTGTCAGCTCTACACTGACAGGAAAAGTTGTCAGAATATTTCAAATCCATGTTCTGTTTGGCTCCTTCGCTGCAGGAGAAGGAGAAAACTCACGAGGGCTCCAGGCCCATCAGGGCCGTGTTCGTGTCTGACGGGAAGATCCTCAGCACTGGCTTCAGTCGCATGAGTGAGAGGCAGGTGGCGCTGTGGGATCCAGTGAGTGCAAACAACTCTCAGACTTCATCACTCAACCTACTTTTATAGAGATCATTTAAAAATATCCACACAGTTGTTGTATTTCCTTTTTAATGTAACAAACAACAGTAAGTACTTTTGCGTGGGACCCTCGTGGGACCATGAGAAGAATCCTTTCACTGAGGGTTGGAGTCTAAATCTCAACTTTTTTGCAATGAATGCCCATCCATCCATCCATCCATCCATCCATTTTCATCCACTCATCTGGAGTCAGGTTGCAGTGGCAGTAGCCTAAGTTGAGAAGTCCAGACTTCCCTCTCCCCAGCCACTTGGGCGAGCTCCTCCGGGGGAATCCCAAAGCGTTCCCTGGCCAGGTGACAGACATAGTCCCTCCAAAGTGTCCTGGGTCTACCTTTAGGCCTCCTCCCGGTTGGATGTGCCCGGAAAACCTCACCAGGGAGGCGTCCAGGAGGCATCCTGACCAGATGCCCTAGCCACCTCAACTGGCTCCTCTTGATGTGGAGCAGCGGGTCTACTCCGAGCCCCTCCAGGATGACCAAACTTCTCACCCTATCTCTGAGGGAGTCCAGCCACCATGCAGAGAAATCTAATTTCGGCTGTGATCTCGTTCTTTCGGTCATTACCCAAAGCTCATGACCATAGGTGAGGGTAGGAACGTAGATCGACTGGTAAATCGAGAGCTTCGCCTTCCGACTCAGCTTTCTCTTCACCACAACAGACCAGTTCAATGCCTGCCTCACTGCAGACGCAGCACCAATCTGCCTATCGATCTCACGCTCCAGTTTTCCCTCACTCGTGAACAAGACCCCGAGATACTTAAACTCCTCCACTTGGGGCAGGACCTCATCCCTGACCCGGAGAAGGCATTCTACCCTTTTCTGAAGCAAGACCATTGTCTCAGATTTAGAGGAGCTGATTCTCATCCCAGCTGCTTCACACTCGGCTGCAAACCGCTCCAGTGAAAGCTGAAGATCACGTTCTGATGAAGCTAACAGGACCACATCATCTGCAAAAAGCAGAGACCTGATCCCCAGGCCACCAAAACAGATGCCCTCCACACCTTAGCTGCGCCTAGAAATCCTGTCCATAAAGGTTATGAACAGAATCGGTGACAAAGGGCAGCCTTGGCGGAGTCCAACTCTCACTGGTAATGAGCCAGACTTACTGCCGGCAATGCGGACCAAGCTCTGACACCGGTCATACAGGGACCTAACAGCCCATATCAGAGGGCCTGGTACCTCATACTCACGGAGTACCCCCAACAGGGGCCCCAAGGGACACGGTCAAACGCCTTCTCCCAATCCGCAAAACACATGTAGACTGGTTGGGCAAATTCCCACGCACCCTCCAGGATCCCCCCTAAGGGTATAGAGCTGGTCCAATGTTCCACGGCCAGGACGAAAACCACACTGCTCCTCCTGAATCTGAGGTTCAACAATCCGACGGACCCTCCTCTCCAGAACCCCTGAATAGACCTTACCAGGAAGGCTCAGGAGTGTGATCTCCCTGTAGTTGGAACACACCCTGCGGCCCCCTTTTTAAATAAGGGAACCACCACCCCGGTCTGCCAGTCCAGCGGGACTGCCCCCGATGTCCACGCAATATTGCAGAGCCGCGTCAGCTAACACAGCCCACAACATCCAGAACCTTAAGGAACTCCGGGTGGATCTCATCCACTGGAGCCTTGCCACAGAGGAGCTTTTTAACCACCTCGGTGACCTCAGCAGCAGAGATTTGAGAGGCCAACTCAAAGTCCCCAGACTCTGCACTGGAAGACATGTCGGTGGGATTGAGGAGGTCTTCGAAGTATTCTGCCCACCGATTCACAACGTCCTGAGTAGAGGTCAGCAGCACACCGTCCCCACTATAGATAGTGTTGGTAGTGCACTGCTTTCCCCCCTGAGACGCCGGATGGTGGACCAGAATCTCCTCAAAGCCGTACGGAAGTCTTGCTCCATGGTCTCACCGAACTCCTCCCATGCCCGAGTTTTTGCCTTGGCAACCACCCGAGCCACGTTTCGCTTGGACTGCCGGTCAGCTGCCTCTAGAGTCCCACAGGCCAAAAAGACCTGATAGGACTCTTTCTTCAGCTTGACAGCATCCCTAACCGCCGGTGTCCACCAGCTGGTTTGGGGGTTGCCACCACGACAGGCACCGACGATCCTGCGACCACAGCTCCGGTCGGCCGCCTCAACAATGGTGGCACGGAACAGGGTCCATTCAGACTCAGTGTCCCCCGCCTCCCCCAGAACATTCCCAGCAGACCCTCGCAATATGTTTGGGCCTGCCTGGTCTGACCGGCATCCTCTCCCACCATCTGAGCCAACTCACCACCAGGTAGTGGTCAGTTGACAGCTCTGCCCCTCTCTTCACCCGAGTGTCCAAGACATGCGGCCGCAGGTCAGATAAAACAACAACAAATTCGATCATCGAGCTGTGGCCTAAGGGCACATATGGTCACCTTTATGTCTGAACACAGTGTTCATTATGGACAATCCATGACTGGCACAGAAGTCCAAAAACAAACAAAACACCACTCGAATTCAGATCGGGGGGCCGTTCCTCCCAACCACACCTCTCCAGGTCTCACTGTCGTTGCCCAAGTGAGCGTTAAAGTCCCCCAGCAGAACGAGGGAGTCACCGGATGGAGCACTCTCCAGCACCCCCTCCAAGGTCTCCAAAAAGGGTGGGTAGTCTGAACTGTAGTTTGGTGCATAAGCACAGACCACAGTCAGAACCCGTCCCCCCACACGGGGAGGGAGCCTACCCTCATTCACTGGGGTAAACCCCAACGTACAGGCACCAAGATGGGGGGCAACTAGTATGCCTACCCCTGCTCGGCGCCTCTCAGTGGGAGCAACTCCAGAGTGGTAGAAAGTCCAACCCCTCTCAAGGAAACTGGTTCCAGAGCCAGAGCCATGCGTTGAGGTGAGTCCGACTATATCTAGTCGGAACCTCTCAACCTCATACACCAACTCAGGCTCCTTCCCCACCAGAGAGGTGACATTCCATGTGCCAAGAGCCAGCTTCTGTAGCCGAGGATCATACCGCTAAGGCTCAGACAACTTAGCTCCTAGGATCATTGAGGCACTCAAACCCCTCCACCACGGTAAGGTGACAGCCCAGGGCGAGGAATGCCATCAGATCCAATTAGATTTTTTATCTGAAAGTTGTAAAAATCACCCGGACATCTTACTTCTATATTCTTCTTGTTTGAAAAATTAAAATGCAGCTTTTACATCCAGCTAAATCAATGCTAAAGTCAGAATGTGAGCGTGTCTCCAGCTGAAACTTAGACTCTAACAATGTTCCTCTAAAGTTATATGTGAGTGGTCTTAATGTTGTGGCTGATCAGTGCCTATAACTCTGAACACAGAATGCTTTTTAGCTCTACGGCTGGATCGTTTATTATGTCAGTCTGACTGCAGATTCATATTCAAAGCACAACTGATTGAACCAACATTCTGATTAATAACACGAAGCAAACTGATAATAGAAGTGTGTGTCACTAAGGAGTAACCTTATTTACAACATCTGTGTTTCCCAACAGCCACATTACAGCAGCAAGGGTGTTTTCTCTGCAATTATCCACATCTGTCTCACTGAAACAGATTCTTTACTCACCTGCAGCCTGATGCAGCACGCCTTTGATACTCTTGGTATCACCCTTGGATTAAATCTAACCACAGCTGTTTGTTTCTTCTTTATAGAACAACTTTGCAGAACCTCTGACCCTGCAGGAGCTGGACACCAGCAGCGGCGTCCTTCTGCCGTTTTTTGACCCAGACACAGGAATCGTCTACCTCTGTGGGAAGGTCAGATCTAGGTGTAGAAATGATTCTCGCAGAGATGGACACAAGCAGCTGATTTTTCTGTAACGTGATCCTCGCAGGGCGACAGCAGTATCCGTTACTTTGAGGTGACAGATGAAGCTCCTTACGTCCACTACCTGTCCATGTACAGCAGCAAGGAGAGCCAGAAGGGGATGGGCTACATGCCCAAGAGAGGCCTGGAGGTCAACAAATGTGAAATAGCCAGGTAGAGGCTTTTCTAATCCTCCAAACTAGCGGCAGTGGTGCACTTCTAGACTTGTTTGTCACATGACTGTTAAATCCAGACACGAATTGCACATCTATAATCACAAGACATGTTTACACAGATCCTGGAAGGTCTACAGCTGACTTTACCTTCAGGATTTCTTCTGGCAACACCATCCAGGTGTTACTTCTCATTTGTAGCGACATTCTCACATTCCTTGTGTTGAACTCTTTTGTAAAATATCCCAATTAAATTACGTTTCATTTTGTATAAATACACATATTCAACCGAAGGGTGTGTGTGTATGCGTGTGCGTGTGTGTGTGTGTGTGTGTGTCTGCTCTGTCTTCTCAGTCTTCTCGATCCCCAGTGAGTCGTGGAGGATGGCTGCTTATACTGAGCCAGGATTCTCTGGAGGTTTCTTCCTGTTAAAAGGGAGTTTTCCTCTCCACTGTTGCTAAATGCTTGCATAGTATGAGGATTGCTGTAAAGTCACTGACACTAGTCAGTGACTTGATGCAATTTGCTGGGTTCCTTATATAGGAAACATTTTTTTCTGATTGGCTTAATGAACTGACCTGGATTGGAATGTTTTTTATGTGAAGTGCCTTGAGACGACTCTTGTCGTGATTTGGCGCTATATAAATTAAACTGAATTGAATTGAATTCTAGCTAGTTGTGGAAGGTTTATCGTCTTACTTTTATTATTTGATGAATAAATATACAAAAATATGCCTTCAGGTTCTACAAACTGCATGAGCGTAAGTGTGAACCTATAGTGATGACAGTACCACGCAAGGTAAAGTCTAACCAGTTAAAACAGACTTTCCTGGTTGTTCCAGTGGTGTTCAGCTCACTCTGCCCTGTCGTGTGTGCAGTCGGATCTGTTCCAGGAGGATCTGTACCCGGACACCATCGGGCCCGAGTCTTCGGTCGAAGCTGATGAGTGGTTTGACGGAAAAGAGGCTCCGCCTATTCTGATTTCCCTGAAAGATGGGTTTGCAGCCACCACCAAATCCAAGGAGTTCAAAGTTCACAAGAGACTTCTGAAGACCACGACTGCCTCCGCCGGGTGTCAGCCGGACAGCAACGGGGTGAGGCTCTAAAAGCTCACAATCGCTTTAGTTCAAATATTTTTAAAATACTAAAATTCAACTTCCCTTAAAGCTGCTTTAGCAAATCTACTGAACAAGCTAGCAAGCGCACTCACCCCTTTTCCCGAGTATCTTCCCCGAGATGCTTCTGCCGGAACCGGAAACCCACATTTGAAGATGAAACCAGATAGAACTAAACACCAGTCACCATTTTCTAGGTCCAAACATCTTTTCTTGTCCGTGACTCTTTTTGGGACTCTGGTAGTTTGTCCTAAAGTTGAAGTGGTAGCAGCCGGCTGTTTCTCCTTCTCTGATAATATTGAGCGGAGGACCTCTCACACCAGTGAGGTTCTATGGCTGAATACGTGAGTGTGTGATGAGCGGAGGATCCAGGGGAATGCGGCGGTTCGGCAAGACCAACATCCAGATGGTCCGATCACTGGTTTCGGTCTGAAACGTGCTATTGGCGGAGGGTTTTAGACAAATGCAAGAGAATCACAATTTCATTTTATTTTAATTTTTATCTCTACAAGACATTTACAGCAAAATTTTGTTAGAACGTTGTTAAGAGGCATGAAATAAAAATGTTTTAAGCTAATTTGTTTTCCAAATTTGCCACAGCAGCTTTAAACCAAAATGTTAAATACCAAAATCACACTTATACTCATGAATAACCTCAACCTTTTAACTTAGACACCCTAAAAAATCTATAAAGATATTTCATTTTTTACATTTTTTTCCCCCTTAGGTGCATGATTTCAAGTCAGCTAATAGATTTCTATCATTGTGAGTGTATTAACTGAGATTGTTATATTAGTATTATGGTGAAGTAGATAGTTTCATGAAGGCATCTCCATATTTAAAACACAACCATATGTGCGCATATAATAATTTTATCATTTATGCTTAGAATAGTTCAATTATGTGTGAAAATTAGTTCTACGTAGTAAATCTGCTGCAGGCAATTATTGCAAATGATAATAAGCTACAGCTGTGTGTCCCTCAGGAGGTCCAGTCTTTGAGGAAGGAAGTGAAGGACCTGAAAGCAGCCATAGAAGAGCTGACCAAGCGTGTGAAGGAGCTGGAGAGCAAGCATTAAACAGCAGACGTTTGGATTCAAACCAGAAAACAGAAACCTGGAGCAGAAGTTAACAGAAAACAGACACAAAATGGAAATAGGAAAAAAACTGTTCTTCATTTTTTAAATAAAGGGTCGTTTTAAAACAATGGTTGGTACGAAATGTTTTAGCGTGAAGCTTGAATTTGTTTTCTCTGTGGATCCAGTTTTTTAATTTCTGTATTTTAATATATGCATTTTGTTTGAAATAAAGTCTTCTGTATTTTGAAAATGTTCTTCTTTGTTTTATTGTTCAAAACAAATAACATGCACATGTGTGTCAGACCCCCACATGTTTATTCATTTGTGCTGATCACCACACAAAATAAAAAAAGAACAAAGTGATGTGACTTGCAGCAGACATTTCCTGAGAAGCTTAGATGTTTCTAAGAAAAAAATCAAGCAAAAGATGAACTGAGAAATTATTACAAATGCAAAATAATTATAAGATAATGTTCATTAATACACGTAAGCTTGACTTTTTAAACTTTAAATGTTGATTTTAGGGTTTACCTTGTTATTTATAAATCCACTTTTCACATCTCCTGTGTTTTTTTTTTACGTATTCCGCCCTTTTTAGAGTGAATTTTGAGGTGAAACATTTACAACATAAAGAGAATCCAACTGTTTTACAGCTGGTGAAGAAGGAATAGCTCACGTTAAACACGTGGCTGAATGTGAATAATTCAAACGTTCAGACTTTGCTTTTGCCTGCCCCAGACCCCGACCGTTAAACATGAAAACAATGATCTGGGCATTTACATGGTGACTTTGGAAACAATCCCTGGTGTCATTTTTACTTTGATCGACGTTCTATCAAACACCAGTCTCTTTCAGGAAGCTTCTACACGTAGTTTTTGTTGGGAGCTGGAGCTGAAGCGCTGTTGCTGTAGTACTTGGTGGTTCCTGCAGAGCTGCTGGATTTGGGCCTGCTGAAGCAGCAGAGCAGACCTCCAGCCAGGAGCAGCAGCACCCCAGAGGCCCAGCCTACATAGATGCATGCTCCCATCTCTCTTTTCCTGGAAGATGCGACCAACGGGTCGTTGAAGTTTCTCACTGTGATATTTGCAGACCAGCTGACCGGGATGATCACCAGGAGCCCGGCCAGCAGCAGGCCCACGCCTGCCGCCAGGCTCAATTTGGACTTAGCGCCTTCATTCTGCACACATGTGGTGAAGTCGGCACCGCAGAACACGACGAGGAGGCTGATGCTGCAAAGCATGATGCTGATGATGGTCATGGCTCGAGCGGCCTGCAGGTCAGAGGACAGATCCAGCAGCGAGTCGTAGTTCTTGCACTGCTGCTGCCCAGTGCTCTGCACCACACACTCCATCCATAGACCCTCCTCTTGGTTCTGCTCACAGAAACACACACAATAAAGACTAGAGTGAGTTTTTCATACATCGTTCACATCATCAAAGGTTTCATTTGTTATTTATTTTCTCCACATGGTTCTTCCAACTCCAGCAAGTGCATATGTTGACTTTATTTATCTATCAGCCATAAAAAATAAAAAATAAAACTTCTGGGATCATCTCATAGGACAGGTGCAGCTCTCTGCTTCAGAACGTTACCTGAGCAGTCAGAATGTTGGAGCCTACGAAGGCCGAGACTTTCCAGAGAGGGACGGTGCAGCACACGATGGTCCCGATCAGTCCCACCACTCCCAGAGCCACGCAGACAATCTGAACTCCTGCGGATCCCATCCTGGAAAACACAAAGCAGGAATCAAACGTGTAAAACAATAAATGTCTCTTCAGTATTTAGTTTATCTTTTGGGTCTGCAAAGATCATGTTTGTTTAGGAAACTGTGTTTTTAATTTTTTGTAATCAGCTGTCTCACTGTTATGTGGGATCCTTAAAATTCTACATCAGATGCATCTGGACTAGTCACTGGACCGAATTAACTGACTTATTATCTTACTGCTGATCTGACGCCCGTGTCTGTTTTGTTTTTGTCATCAGGCGCCAAAACAGAATGATCTTCTACATGTCTTCACAGAAACTGTGGCTCAGGGCTACGTTTACATGTCGTGTTCCAACAGGCCCAACGACCTCGGCCTAGGAATGTAAGGAACACTCCCTCAAACCCCCAGCTGTAGACAGCTCCGTCACCAATATTTTTTTTATTTTCTAACTTTAAAAGTTTTCCATTTTTCAAGTTGTTAACATAAAAATCTTGAAGAACTTCAAAAATATAAATATTCATCTCAGCTTCAAGGTTAGGGTTAGGGTTATATAAAACAACATCTTCAATTATGGCTTAGGCGCATTTTGCTCTGAGGAATGTTTTCAGTTGTTTAAAAATAACAAATAAAAAACTTTTACATTTTTTAAACAATAATATAATATTTTGGATAAACGTTAATATTTTTAGCAGTTTGTTAGCATTAAAAATGTGTTAATTATTATTAAAACTGTTCTTTTCACCAAAACTGTTAAAAAACAATAAAGCAGTGTTATGCTTTATTGTTTATGTATTTAAAGAGGAATTATATTTTTATTCCTGACATTTGAGGCTACTATGATCCAACCCAAAAAACCTTCAGAACAGACTAATGAGGACTAACAGTAGATCTGAACGTATTTTTTGATTTTACTCTAATAAATCTCACATTTATTTTCTAAATAAATCAATACTTACAAAGGTTTATCAGAATCTTGGAAAACAGCACAGAGATTCTGTTTAAATATGTGATTTTTTTCAATTCAAATTGTTATTTTAAATTACATTTTTCTTTGTAATCCTTTATCATCCTTTCATCCGTTATTTTTTAACACTTATGGGTGATTTGCTGCTTTTGAGAGGTCAAGCTTAAAATTTGAAATCAGAAGATTTAATCCAAACCTACCTTTGTTGAAAACTGATGCCTTAGAAGTGGCGTTTGGATCCTTTTGTTCGTTGAATAAGTTGTTTCTGATGCAGAAGTCCTGAACAGCCACACAGAAGAGACACAGGTGTATTTATAGTGGAAGGTCTGGAGGAGGAGGGGCTCAACCAACCAAAGCAATAACTGGGAGGTTTGCACCAGAACCAAGGTGAACTACCGTAAATCCTCTAATACAGGCCCGGGCCTGTATTTGACTCAAGCTCATCAAGCTCCAGGCCTTTATTGGAAGGAGGACCAGAATTAGAGGCAGGCCTCTATTTCTATTTGAGCAAAATGAACTAATGGTTCGCTGGAGTTTTTGACATTTAAAATTGTGCCCACATTTTCAAAGTGAAACACATTTCTTCTAACGACGGTAGTTTCTGCTTCAGCCCTCTCCCCCCTCCCCCTGCGCAGCGGCCGCAAACTCACTGATGCGCCTGCAGCCTCTCGGAGTTCCTGCTGCTCTAAACATTAAAATAATTATTTCATTTTCTGTTCCTCACTTCTGATAACCTTCAATGGTGTCTGTTTGTTGCAACCACCAGGTACAAAAATTAACTTGTTTTTATTTGACTATTTTTCTGTCCTGTCTGTTTATTATCTTCCTGCATCTCCTCTCAGTCCTAAAGAAAAACTGCTACCTGGGTTCATATATATTCACCTCATGAGTTACTTTTGAACTGCAGTTCTTAAAGATCTACCGACCGCAAAAACAGCGGAGTGCTCGCTGCTTGGTGGCCGCATCAGTGATCGGTGCGTCACCAGAGGACAAGGTGATGCGCCCCGCTCCACAGCAGCGAAACACATCAGGCGCAAATAAAAGACAGAAAACATTAAAGGAAATGATCCATGCTTTCGTTCTTTTTTAAACACAGAAACAGTTTTGTTTACCTGTTTGTAGCTACAGTTTCGCCGACGGCTGCCGGCTTCTTCAGGCTGACGCTGATGGTGGCGCGTCACTTCCTTCTCCATTTATCTGCGGGCAGCAGAGGAGGTTGTCGCCCTCTACTGCCCGCTCTCCCCTCTCCGACGATGCAGTCCCATGCGTGGTCCAGCGTGTAAACTCCGTCGTCCCTGTTCATGGTCCCACATCCACGTCTCCTTATCTCGATTACTTCCTTGATCTATCTTTTGTATTTTTGCTGTTCGGTGGTTATGATCCGTGTGCTGTCCCAGTCCATTATATGGTTTTCTCTTAAGCAATGATCTGTTACGGCTGACTTTTTTATTGTACTTTCTGCTTCTTCTTTTGCTGCTCTTGTGTGTTTACGATTTGCCTCTTTCTCACACTCCTTTCTGTGTTCTATTGTCCGTGTATTGAGTTGGCGTCCGGTTTCTCCTATGTATGTTTTATTGCATATTTTGCATGGGATTTCGTAGATGACTCCACATTTTTGTCCAGCTGATATTTTGTCTTTTGGGTGTACTAATCTGTTTCTAACTGTTGTGTATGGCTTTGTTGGTGTGTTTATGTTGTGTTTTTTCATTGTTGCTCTTATTTTTTCCGTTATGCCTCTGATGTATGGTAGGGTTATCACTGGTTTTGGTTCTTGTCTTTCTGGGTTTCTGGTTCTTTTCTTGGGTTGTTCTTTGCTTTCTGTTTTTGTTTGTTGTTTTCCTTTGTTTATTGCCCATGTCGGGTACCTGCAGGTCTTTAAAGCGTGTTGTATGTGTTTGTCCTCTTGTTTACGGTCTCTCTCTTCTGTTATTATGTTTGCTCGGTGATATAATGTTCTGATTACTGACATTTTGTGTATGGTGGGGTGTTCTGATGTCCATAATAAATATTGGTCTGTGTGCGTTGGTTTCCTGTATGTGTTTATGTTTAGGGTCCCGTCGGTCTGCCTGGTGATTTTCATATCCATAAATGCTATGCTGCCTTCTGTTTCTAACTCATAAGTGAATTTTATGTTGCCTGTGTCGTCAATATTGTTTAAGTGTTGTGTTAGTGTTTCTGTTTGACCTTTTGGTATGATTTCCTGTATGTCATCCACGTAGCGTTTCCATAGTTTTATTTTGCAGTTTGGGGGCGCGGTGGCTATGGCTTTTTGCTCTAGGTTTTCCATGAAAAACTCGCACAGGGTGGCTGATAACGGGTTACCCATGGCGAAGCCTTCCAGTTGTTTGTATATTGTGTTATCGTATGTGAAGTAAGTGGAGTTAGCTACCAGTGCTATCAGTTGTGCTATGTCGTCTGCTGTGAGGTTTGTCCTTTTGTGTAAAGTTTTGTCTTGTCTGATTCTGTTAACTACTATGTCTATGGTTTTTTGGGTTGGTGTTTTTGTGAACAGGGATGTGACGTCATGTTAGATGAGTATGTCGTTGTCTTCTATTGTAATTTCCTTTAGTTCTTTTGCCAATTCTATACTATTTTTGCAGTGTTGGTCTGTATTTCCTAATAACGGGCTGATGATTCTGCTGATATCTTTTGCCATGTTGTATGTTGGTGTACCTATGCTGTCAACTATTGGTCTAAGTGGGGTGTTTTGTTTATGTATTTTTGGCGTTCCATATATTCTTGGTGTTATGTTTGCTGTAGGAATCCAGTGTTTGTACATTTTTTCTGTTATTTTGCCTTTTTCGTGCAGTGGCTTCAGTAATTTTTTCATGTTTTTCTTAATGTTTTCTGTTGGATCTTTTTTAAGTATTTCATATGTATTTTTGTCCTCTAGCATCTGTTTCATCTGTTGTTTATATTTTTCTCTGTCCATAACTACTGTGGTTCTTCCTTTATCTGCCGGTAGAATAATTATCTGTTCATTTTTGGATAAGGCTGTCATGGCTGATTGTTCTTCTTTTGTAATATTGCTGTGTTGAATTTGGCTGTTTTTTAATATCCCAACTATGTTATTTCTGAGTTCTGCTTTCTTTCTCTCATCTGTGATCTGTTGACATGCTAGTTCTGTTGCTACAATAAATTCATCATATGGTATTTCTTTTGGTGTGACTGCAAAGTTTAAACCTTTCTTTAATATGCTCTCTTCTGCTTCTGTTAGTTTGTATTGTGAAATGTTACATACCCATGAGTTTGGTGTGGAGTTGCCTTGTATTTCTCCCCTCTTTTTCTTGTTTATGAGTCTGTTTAACTTCTTTATGTGTCTTTCTTTTACTTTTATGAACTCTTTTTCCTGTTTTTCCATCATGTGTCCTTTAATTAGTTCCTCCATTTGTTTATCAATGGCCACCAACAGCGTCAGCCTGAAGAAGCCGGCAGCCGTCGGCGAAACTGTAGCTACAAACAGGTAAACAAAACTGTTTCTATGTTTAAAAAAGAACAAAAGCATGGATTTAGAAAGACACAGCAAGAACACACCTAAGATATTAAAGGAAATGAGCCGACATGAACGATTGCGTGTGTTTTTGAGGTGGCGACACCTGATTTGATAATGTTACTGTGGCCGTGCTCAGGACGCAGATGTCTGGAGCGCGTCAACAATCAGAGCTTTGCATGCGCAAGCTGGTTAATATGAGGTTAGGATGGGGGTGAGGGGAAGGTTAAATTGCAAGAGGGTAAACGTCACAATTTGGTTAAATGTCCGTTTTACGGCGGGTGTCAGTACCGACGCTCTGGCACGGCGCGTTGCCTCCCGACACGCAGGAGCTCGTCACCTGCTGACAGCAGGCTGCTGTCTTTTCCGTGGACTGCATCTTGCCGGTCATTATCACGTGACAGCGACTAGTCGATGACAGGCATAAAAAGTCACTATAGTGAAGTCGACTAGTGACTAGTTCATACAACCCCTATTGCTCCCTAGTGTTCTGCAGCATAATCAGCACGTTCTCTTTGAACTTGATATCAAATTTTCGCCTCCTCTTCGTCTCCGCACGGTTAAAGTCACCCTCGCGGTCTATCACTGGCAAATCAAAAGTGAGACGGATGACACAACCCCCCCCCACCCCCCCCACCCCCGTGGTACTTGCTTATTACCACATTCCACCCGGCCACAATAAAATACCGGCCATTATTCACATCCGCCGACTCCGACACCGGCCAAAATATGATACCCGGCCGTTAGTTGAATACAGGCCAATATTAGAGGATTTACGGTATGTGTTCTTGTGTTTCCCTCTCTTTCCCTTCTATGAATTAGCCATAATTGTGAGGTTTCTTAAGAATTAAAGGTACAGAAAACATCTGCATCAGTAACTGAAACCAAATGTGATCGCGATGATGCTGTTTTGATCCATCATGATGTTCAAGGAGGAAAAAAATAGTGAGTCATCTGGATGGCTGCCAGATTTTCCATCGTCTGAATCCAGCCCCCACAAACAAACATTCCAACTCCTTCCCGTCACATCCACAGCTATGTCTGTTGAAACAAGGATGACGAAGAGAAGAGGCCATCTCAAGGAGGCTGAGAGACTGGGAGGTGTTGCATGAGATAATTAAATGTTTCATGGTTCTTGAGAAGGAAAGAAGATGAAGAAATAAAAAGGAATGCAGCCTTTAGTAGTTGTTGTTTGCGTAATTCTGTGATCTAAATACGACTCTGACACGACTGGAATATAAACACATTCGTTATTTTTATAAAAATACTACAATCACAAGAAGAACAGTTGCATCACAGAGAAAATGTGCTTGAACTTTGCAAATTCATATAATAACTCAACCTGCAGAATAATCAGTACAATGTTTTTAGTCTTCCTTTCTGTAGGGAAAAACATGATGATGATGATGATGATGATATACAATTTCTTATGATTTATTAGGATTGAATTTATTGACTTTCAAAATAAAATATCTTTTTTTCAACATTAGATTTTTAGCATTGTAGCATTGTATCGGTATCAGCCGATGTTAGCCATTTAACATATCGATATCGGTTTAATAAATAAAACTGAGCCGATATTAACAACCAACATTTTTTCCATCTCGTCTCCATTTGTTTGTCTGTTTCACAGGGTGACGGGGGTGATGTGTACCTGTTTAGGCATGTGAACAGTGAATTAAATCATCTCAGAACCGTAAATGTGTGGGTGTGTGTACATAATAACGTAAATTCAGCTTTAATAGCTTTCATTCTATACAAAATCTGCTGATTTTAGAAGCATTAATGTCAGTATATCGATATCGGCAAATATCGGTTATCGGTCATTACAGTGATCTTAATATTGGATATCGGTATCGGCCCAAAAGTTTCATATCAGTGCATCACTAGTCAAAAGTGTAATGGCAGCTGGCAGCTACAATTTACAAAATTGAATCCTGTGTTCTCAGTGACAGTGCAAAAATGCTTTTCAACATAATTTAGCTAAGTTTGCATGTTTATTTGGACCTGTAAATAAAGCATCAACTCAACTTGGTGATTCATCGCTGATGAATGTAATCCAGTCATGCAGTCACTGACAGCTTCTATGACTCACCTCAGCTTAGATCCTCCTGCCCACATGTGTTAATGTTTTAATTAGGATGAACATACCACTTCTGTCGGACCTATTTTTACATAGTGGTAAACACCTGCTTCTGGTGTTGTTATTGAGTTTTTTGGTTCTTGAATTTCCTTAAAACCAGACATGATATGTTGCTTTTTGAGGTCTTTAAGCTCACTTCATGCTGTCAGACAGGTTCTAAACTAATTTAATAAATTGTTTGTAATTTATTATTTGTTATTTGTATTTGTTCTGGTTATCTTCATTCTACTGAAATTAGTCCACGTTCACCCAAAAAAAAAAGCTAAATTTAGGGGGTGAAAATAGTTTTTGCAGCACTGTTTATTTAAATTATTGCCCATGCTCGTTTTTAAATTGCATTTAGTGAAGCTTCCCCATAAAAACTCTCCTACACGTGTTCATCCATACTGGTTTCCTTTACTTAATCTGAGAATAATTTTAAATGTGAAATATTTGCCATTGAAAACAATTAACACTACTCCTCTGCTCACAACTTCCCACAATTATCATTTTCAACTAACATCTCAACTAAAATCTGGCAAGATATCACAGCATCAAATTTGCAGCTTTGCAGAACATTTCAGTCATAAAATCTGTAGCAACAGCCCACCAAAGAAGATAGACTAGCAGGCTCTTCCTTATGATGAGGAAGGAAAATAATAGAATATTTCCATTTATATTGATTACTTCTCCTATATGAACACCTGGGGGCGCAATTTGAATTAGACATCAGGGGTCTCATTTATCAAACATTGCGTAGAATCCTTACTAAAACCGTACTTAAGCTCAGCAAAAAAAAAAGTACTTACGCCAAGAAGGTTTGTGATCTATCAAACATGGAGTACGCACAGCTGCACGCAATCTCCGCTTCATAAATTGGAGACTAACGAGAATGTTTCTCAGCTGCATTTTAGTCACATCCCGCCCTCACCACGCCCACTTACTGCCATAAATAGTCAATGCAAAGTGCCTTGTGGATCTCATGCATACACATAAGCCGGCTGTTGCAGCGCTCCGCCAATGACGATGGCGACCGTAGATCAAGGCAGATCAAGGAAGCGCTATTTCACAGAAGCAGAAGTTGAGGTACCTGTGGGTGAGGTGGAGAAATGAAAGGAAGTGCTTTTGCAAAACAAATAAGAGAAAATCCACACAGTGGCACCAGCGTTGCTGAAGCCGTCAATGTTGTGAATTCTTCAGAGAGATCTGTGGCGGATATAAAAGAAATGGTCCAGCCAGGACTCAATCTCCAGACTCCCAGGTGAAAGTCACTCACACTAACCAGTCACCCAAACAAAGATCTCTCCTGTACAAGTTCCTGGTGGGGGTGGGGGTGGGACTGTGCGACCTGGACAAAGCAGGAAAACGGCCACAGTTTGACTCAGAAAATTAATAGTTCCAGGGTTTAACCCTCCCACTGTCTTCATGGGTGTGACCCCGTGAGGAAAGTTGACCATTGAGCAGGGTTGATGGTTTATCCCTTGGTTCCATGTGGCAGGGGTGAGGAGTGAGCACCACCTCACCCCTGCCATGTGGACCTCAAGGGATAAACCATCAACCCTGCCCAGTGGTTAACTTTCCTCGCGAGGTCACCCATGAAGACAGTGGGAGGGTTAAGTAACAGGATGGTATCACTCTAAAGACAAGGTCTGGAAACAGTTACTGTGTTGAAACAGCTGCCCACCCGCCTGGAGATGCATTAGTTCTGACTGTCCTTACCACAAGAGGTGCAGAAAGACTATGAAAGTTGTTCAGCCAAGCTAAACAATGTTTTGGCAGGAAAGAGTCTCTTCTCCATTTTCAAACACTTGCTGATGCCAGACAAGACCTAAGGAACCACTTGAAGTGTACGCAGCTAAAATAATGAGGCTCCTAGTGTAACGGGGTGACTCGAGCTGGGCGAGAGTTTGGATGTGGCGTGGCTTTTAACCCAAGCGCGGAGTGACTGACGCCGGGTAGAATGGACACGCTGTTTAATCTGGGAGCCGGGTGCGCAGCTGTATGGTGACACAGCTGAACACGACGACTCCTGGTTTGAGGCTGATCTTTAAGAACAGGCAGGATTCTGAGATCTGGCTGGTCTGATCTGAACAGGCTTAGTGTTCTGAGCTGATCTGGTTTGGACTCTAGGTTAGGTTCGGTTAGAACGATGACTGAGTGAGCCGGCGTTGTGCGGCACTTCCTTAAATAGATTTTGGCGGGTGACATGAACCGGAAGCCTGGCGCTGGGGATGTTGGGTAATGGAGTCTGAGCGGCTCTGCGGTGCCCCCCTAGAGGAGGTTGACGGCTGAGAGGGAGGTTGTGTGACACCTAGAGGCTTTAACTAACTATGGTACACCAGCTAGGGAACCTTTTAGGAGATTTGTTGCTGGGCTTGATCCCATTCTTCAGTCAAAATGTCATCAGCATGGTGCTGCTTCAATAGAGGAGGCAAGACAGTAGCCTGTAAATGGGGACGGCTACAAGAGACCTTCAGACTCCTTCCTTTCTACCTGGGCATATGCCTTCTATGACCCTCCACAGCTACAGGGGACCCACTGGCTGCCATGGTGTCTACCACATATGAAAAGAGTCAGTAAGAGGAAGTAATTGAAACAGTTAAACTGTCTAGAGAGGTGAAGACTCTAAAGTTACCTGTGAGCCATCAGGACTATGGCAGGAATTATATAGGACTGCACCTTGTGTCCAGCCGTGTACATGAGCCTACTGAACAGGGCTGGAGTCAACCAAAGAAATGCTTAGTTGACCAAAGTCCACTAGAGTTAGTTTTTCATGCATCGTTCACATCATCAAAGGTCTAATTTGTTATTTATTTTCTCCACATGGTTCTTCCGACTCCAGCAAGTGGATATGTTAACTTTATTTATACATGATACATGTATCAATAATAAAATATCTTCTTAAATAAAAAACTTGATTTAAAAAGCCCACACGCTGTTTTCTTCTGGGATCGTCTCATAGGACAGGTGCAGCTCTCTGCTTCAGAACGTTATCTGAGCAGTCAGAATGTTGGAGCCTACGAAGGCCGAGACTTTCCAGAGAGGGACGGTGCAGCACACGATGGTCCCGATCAGTCCCACCACTCCCAGAGCCACGCAGACAATCTGAACTCCTGAGGATCCCATCCTGGAAAACACAAAGCAGGAATCAAACGTGTAAAACAATAAATGTCTCTTTAGTATTTATTTTTCTTCTGGGTCTGCAAAGATCATGTTTGTTTAGGAAACTGTGTTTTTACTTTTTTGTAATTAGCAGTTCTTCACTGTTATGTGAGATCCTTAAAATTCTACATCAGCAGCATCTGGACTAGTCATTGGACCGAATTAACAGATTTAATATTATCTTACTGCTGATTTGACGCCCGTGTCTGTTTTGTTTTTGCTATCAGGCACCAGAACAGAATGATTTTCTACATGTCTTCACAGAAACTGTGGCTCGGGGCTACATTTTTCTTAAACAGTCGTGTTCCAACAGGCTCAAAGGTCTCTACCTAGGAATGTAAGGACCACTCCCTCAAACACCCAGCCAGAGACAGCTCTGTCATCAATATTTTTTTAATTTTTTTACTTTAAGGGTCTTCCATTTTTCAAGTTGTTGACGTTACAATTATGAAGAATTTCAAAAATATAAATATTCATCTCAGCTTCAAATGGTAAAAAGCCTGCATTTGATATAGCGCATTCTAGAGTCCTGGAACCCCCCAAGGTGCTTTACAACACAATCAGTCATTCACCCATTCACACACTGGTGGGGATGAGCTGTGATGTAGCCACAGCTGCCCTGGGGCGCACCGACAGAGGCGAGGCTGCCGAGCACCGGCGCCACCGGTCCCCCCGACCACCACCAAGCTAACAAAGAAATAAAACAACTTCTTCAAATGTCACTTAGGCGCATTTTGCTCTGAGGAATGTTTTTATTTGTTTGTAGTGTACCAAATGGCCAAATATTTCACCAAAATTACCAGAAGTTAACTATTAACTTACAGGCCAAACTTCTTCATACTGACACAGTGGCGCCGATATGAAATCTATGAACTTGAGCCAATATTCTTAACTTTCTGCATATGTCACGAGTCCTCGAGGCTGCAAGACGCAGGACTTCTGATCTGTCCTCTTTGAATAAAGTCCATCTTCCCTGGCTCATAAATGACTTCAAAACTTCATGTACCGGTAATCATATTTTGTTGAATGAACAGTTTGCTTAAAGTGTGTCCTATACTTTAGATTAATGATTGATGGGTTAACGTGAATATTTTTCCTGTAATGATTTATTTCAGTTCTTAAATAACACCAGATTATAATTTGTTGATTTTAATAATTGAATCTATCAGTTTGAACACAGTAATATCACCATATTATCATTAATGTTAATACATTTTGGCTTCACATAACTGTGTAACATTTTTACTTCCTGCAAAGAAACAACCCCTAAGTGTGTGAAAGAGTGATCTCCTATTTGGGTAACACCTTTAAACTTGTCAAATTCTGATTTGTCTAAATTTGTCAACAGTAGTTAATAAAGGCTAGGTCACTTCCTGATCTAGCCTGTTCTTCGCAGCCTCCCGGTTCGGCCGACTAGGTGAGCAAGCATTTGAAACTGTCCTCTCTTCTGACTCAAAATCAAAGCCTCTCTACAACGCTTGCAAGTGATATCAGATGCAAAATAAATATGCCATCTTCCTGCCGTCACCTGGAAGGTATCTCAGAGCAGACGGTCGTACTTGGGGCTGTACTACGGGTTCCGTTGCCCAGAGGTCCATACCACTGGCAGTTTGTCCATACCAACCTCTTGACCCCTGGATCGCATGAGAGCCTTCAACACAAAGGGTTTGTAGATTCTCACACTGGCGTGGGATGGTTTGTATGAATAATCTATATCTTGTCAAACAATACAGTCAAACTGATTTTACAACCCAGACATCCCAAGATCTCTCAGATACTTAATAAGGTTTTGCTACAAAACATCTAAGCTTACATTTCATGATTTCATTCATGTCTGCCATTTTTGCTTGCACATTTCGCAGTTTGAGATTTGAAAGAGGGCTTCCTCTGGATAGGTTCTCAAGCTAATGTTCCGCAGACTATCCAATTACATTGTACCGCCATCATTGCCATACCACTCACAGTGCCAGCTATGTCACAGATGTCCGTTCTGGCTAGGGTGCAGCCCACTATTGGTGTCCCGGTGACCCTGACTATGACTACTGCATAATGGACATGGAAGTAAACGTAGTGTCAACAGTGACTGGGTTCCCTAACCCTAACCCTTATGAGGTACCTGTGTAGATTGTTAGGTATAGCCGAGACATGCTCATCTCCCTACTATGCTCAGTCAGTTGGCATGGTGGAAAGTCTGAACAGAATTTTAAAAGGCCAATTATAAAAGTACATGGCACAAACAGGTGGGGAACGGGACTAGTTCCTGCCACAAGTAGAACAGGCGTACAACTCCAGCATAAATTGTAGCTAAGGTTTTTCCCTCTTCTGTCTTTGTCATGGGCTGCGTTCTGCGTCTCCCTTATGTGTTGTGTTCTCCATCCCCCTCTAGGATCCCCTTATGTGTCTCCTTGTGTTCCTCATGTGTCTCCTTGTCTGCATCCCTCTCCAGGTTCTTCCTCCAGGTGTCCCCTCAGGTTCTGTGCCCCTTTTGTCCCCAGCCCCCTCCTGTTCTCCCTCCAGGTGTCCCCTCAGGTCCTGTGCTCCTTGTGTTCCCCAGCCCACTCCAGGTTCTGAATGGGATGTGTCCAGAGGGAAGGAAGCCTCCACGCCCAGCAGCCAGGCTCCACCAGCAACCTCCGGGCCCAGCAGCCAGGCTCCACCATCAGCCTCCGGGCCCAGCAGCCAGGCACCACCAGCAGCCTCCAGGCCCAGCAGCCAGGCTCCACCAGCAGCCCCCAGGCCCACCAGCCAGGCTGCACCAGCAGCCTCCAGGCCCACCAGCCAGGCTGCACCAGCAGCCTCCAGGCCCAGCAGCCAGGCTCCACCAGCAGCCTCCAGGCCCAGCAGCCAGGCTCCACCAGCAGCCTCCAGGCCCAGCAGCCAGGCTCCACCAACAGCCTCCAGGCCCAGCAGCCAGGTTCCACCATCACCTCAATACCAGCCACCTGATCCAACCATCAGGCTCAGCCTGGGGCTCCAGGCTCCAGATTCACTGGCAACCAGGACTGAGAGAGAGGTAAGCCTAATACAATGGCCCCTCCTAGAAAAACAGAGAAACTCGAGGAAGATATGGAGGAAATTAAAAAATCATTGAATTTTATGTCAGCTGAGCTGTCTAAGCTAACAGTACAACAGGATCAACTACTATCATTAATGGAAGAGGTCAAGACACTGAAATTCAAGCTTGCAGAAAAGGAAAAGAAGATCATGGTATTGGAACAGAGGGTGGATGAACTGGAGCAGTATACCAGAAGGGATGACTTGGTGATAACTGGTTTGGAAACAAGACATAGGACTTATGCCAGAGTTACTGGAGATGAAAATACTACTGAGGATGCTCCGCAGGAAGAACTCCAGTCACTCCAGCTTCTTGCACAGTAAGAACATTCATATCCAAAGTGATGCAATATCAATCTGTCATACCCTTCCGAGAAAGGCAGACAAATTAAAACCAGTCATCATAGTGCGATTTACCAGTAGGAAGTACAGAAATGAGTTGTTGAGGCAAGCAAAAAAACTGAAAGGTACAAATGTGTACATAAATGAACACCTGACGAAAAAGAATGAAACAATAGCCAAAGAAGCAAGGGTGCTGAGAAAACAGAAAAAAATCACAGCCACGTGGACAAGAAATGGTGTTGTATGAATTAGATAACAAGAAGGTCTAAATGCAAAAATTATCAAAGAGTTGAAAGATCTGGAAGTGTTGCAGGGTAAAAGATGATTTATTATCGCACTGTCTAAGTAATGGATAGTGGAATCAGTTTAACTATGGTTATGGAAGTACAAATGAATTCATAAAGAATAAATGGATTCCCATGAGAAAATATATGAACTTGACAGTAAAATAGACAAAAGTTTCTTTGAGTTAAATATCAATAGTAATTATTATGCAGAAGATCAGCTAAATAGTGGGTTAATTAACAATGATTCATTATCAATCATCCACATAAACAGTAGAAGTTTAGTTTCCAAGATGTCAACAATGAAGGACTATTTAGGTAAATTTAAAAGTAAATTCAAAGTCATTGCCATTACTGAGACTTGGCTTTATGATGAAAGGATGACTGAAGTACAAATAGAAGGGTATGAACTTCATTTTGTAAATAGAATAAATAAAAGGAATGGTGGCGTTGCCCTGTACATTAACAATGATTTAAAATGTAAATTAGATAAGAAAATGACTATGATGGAAGATAATGTTATGGAAATGGTAACAGTGGAAATTATCAATGACACATTGAAAAATAGAATAATCAGTTGTGTATATAGAGCACCTGGTTCTTGCATCAGGTCATTTACAGATAAAATAAATGAGTTTGTGGATCATATTAAAAACAAAACATTGTTTATGTGTGGGGACTTTAACATTAACTTAGAACATCCTGTGGAACTGAGAACATCAAGTGATTTTTTTGATATGATATATAGTTTAGGTTTGGTTCCTTTGATAAACAAACCTACCAGGATCACAACCCAAAGTGCAACAATAATTGATAATATATTCACTAATAGAAAGGAGGACGTTGTTAAAACTGGGATATTGATGACAGATATTAGTGATCATTTACCTATTTTTGTAGTGTCTAAACATCACAATAACAATATCATAAAAAATAATTTTATTAATTATAAAAGAAATAAATCAGTTAAAGCCCTGGAGGACCTAAATAAAGATCTTAAAATGCAGAACTGGGCGGAAGTCTATGTCAGTGATATGAACAATGCATATACATCCTTCATGAAAATACTGCTGAAATCATTTAACAGTAGTTGTAAATTAATTAAAATAACAGGTAAAAGGGACAACCAACCATGGATGACTAATGGAATTAAAAATGCATGTGCAAAGTCTGTATATGAGATTCTTAAAGTTACAAACAAAGGAAGCCGAAGATAGATATTAAAAATATAAAAATAAATTAGTAACAATAATTAGGAAACAGAAGAGTACTATGGTGAGCTATTGAATATGAACAAAGACAACATCAAGACTACATGGGGAATAATAAATAATGTGATTAACAGAGATAATACAAATGCGAGACTCCCAAACTACCTTGTAAAGGACAATAAAGACATTTATGAAGTTAAAGAAATTTCTAATGAATTCAATGATTTTTTTTTATAAATGTAGGAAGGAGTCTGGTGGAAAGCAAACCAATAATTCACGATACAATGAATACAATACCTAGAAATGTCAATAGTATTCTCCTTGACAAAGTAGATCAACAAGAAATACGAAACATTGTAAAAAACTGGGGAAGCAAAAGATCAACTGATTGTGATAATCTGGACATGGTGACTGTAAAAGCTATTATTGAATATGTTATTGAACCATTCACTTACATCTGTAATCTGTCACTATCTACAGGAGTCTTCCCTGATTTAATGAAAATTGCCAAGGTGGTTCCATTACTTAAGAGCGGTGATAAACAGAGTTTCACTAATTACAGGCCAGTGTCACTGCTTCCACAGTTTTCCAAAATATTAGAAAAAGTGTTTGCATTAAGGTTGGACAAATTCATTGACAAAATTTCAATTTTAAATCATGAACAGTATGGCTTTAGGACCAAACATTCAACAGCAATGGCAGTTATGGATTTAGTAGATAAAATTTCATCAGCAAACTATTTCATTAGTGTTTTAATTTACTTTAAAAAGGCATTTGATGTCATTGATCATTCAAGGTTACTTCTTAAATTACACTGTTATGGAATAAGAGGGGTGGTGCATCAATGGGTTAATAGTTATTTACACAATAGAAAACAGTTTGTTCAAATAAATAATGCTAAATCTGAATTAAAATATATTTATTATAGTGTGCCACAAGGGTCAGTCCTCGGACCTAAACTGTTCATATTGTTTATTAATGACCTGGTAAATGTATCTAATTTACTTGGCACAGTTTTATTTGCGGATGATACTACATTGTTTTATTCAGGATTAAATGCACATGAAGTAACTCAAGTGATAAACAGTGAATTGATTAAAGTTAAAAAATGGTTTGATATAAATAGACTGTCACTGAACCTGAACAAAACAAACTTTATACTGTTTAATAATAGAAGAAGCTGTGATGTATCTTTAATGATAGATGGAATGGAAATTCAAAGAGTACAAGAAACCAAATTTCTTGGAGTCATGCTTGATGAGAGTCTCACGTGGAAATCACATGTAGGTTATATAAAGGGGGAAATCGCCAAAGCCATAGGTGTATTATATAGAGTCAAGTTTCTACTAAATTTGTCAGGGTTATTAACATTGTATCACTCACTGATTGAACCATATTTATTTTATTGTTTCGAAATTTGGGGAGCCACTTGCAAAACTTTTACACAACCATTGTTCATTTTGCAAAAAGAGCATTGAGAATCATTAATAACAGTAACTATAGAGATCACACTAATCAATTATTCATTAGATACAAAATACTGAAATTTCCTGACTTGGTAGAGTGGAAAATGTTGCAAATAATGTACAGAGCGAATACGAGTAATCTACCAACTAATATTCAGAAAGTGTTTCATAAGAGAGTAAGTGGGTAAATGTTAAAAGGAACTGATGTCTTTAAGAAACCGAGATTCAGAACCAAAGTGAGAGAATGGAACATTTCTGTAAATGATGTAAGATTGTGGAATGCCATTAACAAGGAATTTAAAGAATCAACTACACTTGCTATATTTAAAAAATTTATAAAATCTAATGTATTTAGTAATTATGAAAAGGTGAATTATAATGTCAAAGATTAGACATGAAAATATTAGAAAGTGACTGAGGTTATACTGTGTTTGTTTGGCGGAAAATTTATTTTCGTAAAAAGGGGCAGAAATCATAAGATTTTTTCTTTTATCTGCTCCTTTTCATTCAAATGTTTTTTTTTTCCAATATGTTAATGTATCTTATATTTGTTTGTGTTTATTTTATACATTGTGAATGAAATAAAAGATTGAAGGTTCTCCCCTTAGGTTTCTGTGCCCCTTTAGGTCTCCAGCCCCTCCAGATGTCCATCTAGGACCCCCCTCATGTGTACCCAAGCTTCCTGTGCCCCTCTTGTCCTCAGCTCCCACCAGGTTTCCCCGGTTCACTTATTCTTTAGTTTTCTTGTAGTTTCTAGCTAGTTTTTCCCTGTAGTTTTCATAGGTTCAGGTTTTCTTCTAGGTCCTTTCCCACCGGTTTATTAGTTCTCCTTTTCTCCTTAGATCATTAGTTATTTGTCTTGTTCTTCTAGTCTTTAGGTTGGTTATTTTTCATAGGTTATGTTTTATTTCCCCTCCTCAACTTAGATTCCTCTCCCTGATTTGTAAATTGATTTCACCAGGTTTCCTCTCACCACGCACCTGCAGCTCATCTCCCAATCATCCTGCCCCTGTGTATAAAACCCTGTCTGCGTCTTAATGTGTTGTTGGTCCATTGTTTGTGTCAGCGTTGTCTTGCCCCCTCTCTAGATATTTTGGAATTTTCTCTAGGTCTCTTGTGTTTTTGGATATTCTCAGGTTTTGGTTCGTGGATTTTTGGTTTTTGGCTTCCAGCCTTTTAAATTTACCCCTAATTAAAGGATTTTACGTTTTCTATACTCCTGCCTTGTGTCATCCTGGGTCTGCATATAGGATCCTAACCTCCCCCAACTCACAGCGTGACAGTCTTGCACATGGAAGAGAAACAAACTTGCTTTTGGATGTCATTTGAACTGTAGACCAGCGGTGGCCTCACCTACCCCAGGTATACCGGCAGCTTACACTGCTCGCCTTACTTCACGGTTGACACATGCATTCGCCAGTGTGTGTCATGTTACGAGGTTTGTAGGACCCAAAATGCAGTACCCAGGATGACACGAGGCAGGAGATGATGTAAAGTAAAATCCTTTATTTTTGAAGGATGAAACGAAGAATAAATCCAGGGCAGGGAGCCAAAGTCCAAAAATGTCCAAAATGCAAAATAAACTAGAGATCCAACTGAGACACGAGAAACACTAGAGACTAGGAACGAGAGACTGACAGAATTACCACAATGGACCGACACCAAACAGAGACAAGACAGGGCTTAAATACACAGGGAGAACAATTAAGGAAACAGGAAGCAGGCGTATGGAGTGAGGGCTGGAGGGAAGGCAGGTGACACAAATGATCTAAATGGGGGAAACAGAACCAATGGAGGGCAGACAAACCTAAACCAAAAACTAAACCTAAGACTGAGGGAGGACTCACAAACACATACAAACACTGAGCAGGGGAATGGCCACACACACACTGAGCTGGGGACAAAGAGGTTGGAGCTACAGAACGAGAAGGAAGACCTGGAGGGCTGGGGATGAATGAATGACACAGGACCTGGGAGGAATGGACTTTAAAAGGGCTTCAAACATAAGACACATAACTGAGATGCAGACAAAGGACACATGAGGGCACTATGAGACACAGAAGGGAATCTAGAGAGGATGGAGAAACACCAGGATGCACATGAAGGAAGGGGCAGACGTAGACCATGACAGTACCCCCCCCCCCCCAAGGGGCGGATACCAGATGCCCAAACAAGAACAAACAACAACAAGCACAAGACAAGACAAAGGACACGAAAAAAACAGAGGGAGGGAGAGGAGGGAACCAATAAAACACAACCCAAAAAGGGTGGGCGAGGGGTGAACAGGAGACCCCGGGAGACCGGCGACAGGGAACCAGGAGGCGGGACCAAGGAAGCCTAGGAGGCCGGCGACGGGGAACCAGGAGGCGGGACCAAAGAAGCCTAGAAGGCCGGCGACGGGGAACCAGGAGGCGGGACCAGGGAAGCCTTGGGGGCCGGCGACAGGGAACCAGGAGGCGGGACCAAGGAAGCCTTGGGGGTGGGCGATGGGGAACCAGGAGGCGGGACCAGGAAACCCTGGGGATAGGGGGTTTTGGAGGAGGAGGACGAGGAAGGGTCTCTGGAGACGGGGACTGTGACTGGAACACTTGAGACTTGGGAGACTGGAACACTTGCGACTGGGAGACCGGAACACTCGTGACTGGGAGACTTGAGACTTGGGAGACTGGAACACTTGTGAGTGGAACACTTGAGACTTGGGAGACTGGAACACTTGTGGGGAGACTTGAGACAGGAGGCGGCAACCCTTGGACTGGAGGCATCGACCCTTGGACTGGAGGCGTCAACCATTGGACTGGAGGCGTTGACCCTTGGACTGGAGGCGTCGACCCTTGGACTGGAGGCGTCGACCCTTGGCCTAGAGGCGTCGACCCTTGTCCTGGAGGCGTCGAACCTTGGCCTGGAGGCGTCGACCCTTGGCCTGGAGGCGTCGACTTCTGGCCTGGAGGCGTCGACTTCTGGCCTGGAGGCGTCTACCCTTGGCCTGGAGGCGTCGACCCTTGGACTGGAGGCGTCGACCCTTGAACTGGAGGCGTCGACCCTTGGACTGGCTGGACCGGAGCCTCTTGGACGGGCTGGACCGGAGCCTCTTGGACGGGCTGGACCGGAGCCTCTTGGACGGGCTGGACCGGAGCCTCTTGGACGGGCTGGACCGGAGCCTGTGCGTCCTCCACTGCTGAAGCAGGATGCGATGCATCCTCTCGGACCACCGCCGAAGCAGGATACTGTGAGTCCTCTGGGACCACCACTGAAGCAGGATGCTGTGTGTCCTCTGGGACCACCGCTGAAGCTGGATGCTCTGCATCCTCTGGGACCACTGCTGAAGCAGGATGCTGTGCATCCTCAGGGACCACCGCTGAGGCAAGATGGGGGTGATGGCAGATGGAGTTCAGAAGTGGGTTGCAAAGCAGGGGCCTCTTGGACAGGCGGCACAGCTCTGGCTTCAGGAGACTGCTGGTGATGGTGGTGACGTTTGTGACGAGTGCGTCTCCTCGGAGGTGCGGGGATGATGTCTGCAGAAACGGGGGGAGAAGAGGAGATTTCTGGGACATCTACTGACCAAGAGCGCAGACCTTGAGGTGAGGATTCAGCTCCCTTAGCAACCTGACCCACCAGAAGTCTGGAGGTGGCATCAGGAGGAACTGTGCCTCGCCAGCAACGCTGATCAGGAGATGAAACCCGGACTCTTTGCTGCTGTGAAGTGGAGGGTGGACTCATCTGAGGTGCTGAGACGGCATCAACATGTACAGGAGGGATGGAGATGAAACCGGATCTGATTGTCTGAGACGACGTAGGGCGGGAATGGAGAATAGGAGCAGATGGAGGAGGATCACGGCCAAAAGCGTGGAGCAGCACTGAGGCAAATTCCCAGAACGACATCGTCTTGAGGAACTCGACATCGAAATTGTCTGCGACCCACCGCAAGGCTTTGCCTCTCAAACGACACACCATGAAGGTGATTTTGCTGAGCTCCGGGATTCCAGATCCAAGCAATGGGCACAGTTCCGAATGAAATCCCTATAGGTATCCGGGTCACCATAATAACAGTTCATCGGCTGGTCCGTTGGTGTGTCCAGAGGTTCTGCTGGGTCCTGGGATGGTCGGTCCATTCTGTCACGTTGCGGTGTTGGTAGGACCCAAAATGCAGTACCCAGGATGACACGAGGTAGAGATGATGAATAAGAAAAAATCCTTTATTCTAAGGAGAACAAAAATAAGTCCAAAGGCTGGGAGCCAACATCCAGATAAAGATCTGGAAAACCAAAAACTCTAGAGAACACGAGAAGACCAAAAACCCTAATAATCCAAGACGAGAGACGAGAGACGAGAGTGACAGAATACAATCAATGGACCGACACCAAACAGAGACAAGACAGGGCTTAATTACACAGGGAGAACAATTAAGGAAACAGGAAGCAGGTATGTGGAGTGAGGGCTGGAAGGCAGGTGACACAAATTATCTAAATGGGGGAAACAGAACCAATGGAGGGCAGACAAACCTAAACCAAAAACTAAACCTAAGACTGAGGGAGGACTCACACAAACACATACACATACAAACACTGAGCAGGGGAATGGCCACACACACACCGAGCTGGGGACAAAGAGGCTGGAGCTACAGAACGAGAAGGAAGACCTGGAGGGCTGGGGATGAATGAATGACACAGGACCTGGGAGGAATGGACTTTAAAAGGGCTACAAACATAAGACACATAATTGAGACGCAGACAAAGGACACATGAGTGCGCTACGAGACACAGAAGGGAATCTAGAGAGGATGGAGAAACACCAGGAGGCACATGAAGGAAGGGGCAGACGCAGACCATGACAGTGTGTCTCAGAAATCTTTAGCTAACAAGCTATAGCAAAAGTTACAGTATGACAAGAATGTTGTGTTTCACCGACATGAGCAGGGAGATCTTGTTCTTATAGATGACCTAGCTCAGAAGATGAATAAAGTAGCACCTAGGTGGAACGGGTAGTTTGTTACCCAGAATAAATTACTTATGTTTAATGATCCCAAACAAGCCACCATATGTCTGGTTTAGATCTCTGGTCTTCTCAATCACTGAATTCCTTTAGCAGGATAAACCTCCACGAATTAGCTTAAAAACACTTCAGAAGACCAAAGATAGAGGAGGACTGGATCTACCTAACTTGTATCATTATTTCTTAGCCAACAGGCTGCAATACCAAGATGGTTTCAAGATAACCCATTAGATGAGTCCTTGTTAGATATAGAACAGTGTAGCGACATGAATGGCCTCATATTTGTGACCCAAAGGTCACACTTCCCCAGCTAGGTCGAGCTGGGTCGAGCTGAACTTCTGTCCCACAGATTATCCATCACAGGAGCCATGCAGTCTGCTAAAACCATCTTTTATCTGTCTGCTGATCCTCCGCAAGATGGACACTTCAAGATTTTAAAATAATCATTTTTAATGAACTCTTTTTACTGTTTATTACAAGGTTTATTATAATCATCATAAATAATCATCATGGTTCATTATAAATGTATTTATTTACTGAAATGACTTATTATTCTGTGGTTAATAATAATTATTGTTTATGATAATCAGTAATGTTTGATCAGTAACCAGAAGGTCATTTGCACGTGTACACATCATGCAGAACTGAATCCAGGGTACAGTTAACTTGCTCTCACATGTCTTTGCTCCATAACAACAAGCTTTCTGACGCTGAGAGGGTGTGTTCTGAGGTTTTGTTAAAACCAAAAACTCCTCAGTTCAACTGCAGTTCTCCAACCAAGCAGATACTCTCCGTGGTGACGAGAGTACCAGAGGACGAGGGTCGGCTGCCCGAAGTCTCACTAAGCTGTTCTGTCACGCTGATAGAATCACTCCGAATAAATGCCACCTGTAACCAGCTGACGCAAAACTCCTTCAGAGTTATTGATTTTGAGACGCAACTAGTTTCATCAGTCGTTGTGACCCGGAGACATCTCAGGACCGATTTGGTCGCACTAAGGTCCTTCTACCAACCTCGTGCTCGGAGGACACCATCTCCACCTGACATCTCAGATCCAACTGAGGGTCTCCTGATTGGGTGAGGTAGACACTTTCCGACAGATGGCGTCCGATGCTGTTCTCTCTAAGAAACAATTCAGTTAGCTGCAAAACAACTTTTTCCACCCAGAACGCGTTTCTCTCTCTGAAAGAAATCTTCTGAGGTTCATCCATGCATCCAAACATCGCATTTGATTTTAATTTCCATTCAGACACAGGGTTGTTTTTAAAATCAAGTTTTAATATCAAAGCTGTTTTAAATTGTCACTTATAAATTGTCATGTTTAAAATTGTTAGTAATAAATTCTTAACTTTTTAAACCTGACTCTTCTTTGAAATGAAACACAGAATGGTGTATATTTGGTTATTGAATAAGCAAAGATTCCATTAAGTCTTCTGTTTAATAAATAAACGTTTGCTATTAATTTAATTATCTTAAATTAAAAATTAATCTTTGGATTAAATGTAGACCAAGCCCGTTGGTGCATGAACTTCTATCGATTGCATAAATATTCTAGATATTTATGCATGATATGTTCATATGCTAATGTGTCTGATCTTTTCTCAGGATCTAGCAAAGCTGATAGCAAACAGTGTTAAATCCTAGTATGTAGATTGTCTACGCTACAACAGACACTTTGCAATACGATAGAGCTTTCAGACTTACCATTTATTAGCTCAAGCATAAGAAAACATGAAGACTTCAAAAGTATTAGTATCAGCACCTCTCTGAAAGCATGGTGGAAGTATCTTAAAATGACAGAGTCTTCACTAGTACCATGCAGACGCACATCTATCTGGAATAATCCTGATATTTTGCAAAATAATAAAATGATGAACCTTCCGGACTGGAAAAATAAAGGAATCCTATACCTGGAACACATATATGAAGGATTGGACTTCATCCCATTTAATAGAATAGTCTCCCAATTTGGAATAGATGAGAATAGCTTTTTAGAATATCACCAAATTAAATCTGTAGTCAAACAAAAATTTAAGCTCAATAAAATAGAATTACAAACACCACCAAGGGTATTAGACTTCTATAATCTCAAACCCCCCAAACTACTGTCTAAAGTATATAAGACACTGTCCAAAATAGACAATAGAATAGCAATCCCTACTGAATAATGGGAGGTGGATCTATCAGTTAGCTTTGACCAGAACTTCTGGTCCCAAACTTGTTTAAAAACTTTTAAAATGATCAGACACCCCAATTTACAGTTCATTCAGTACAAAATTCTACACCGAGCACACTATACAGGTTGTTCAAGATGGGGTTTGTGTAATCTGACACCTGTGCACACTGCACAAACAACATTCCTGACAATTACATTCACGCACTGTGGTCCTGTCCACCTGTCCAGGAATTTTGGGGTAGAGAATGTGAGGATCTGTCAAAATGTCTGAAATGTCATATCCCAACTTCCCCCTCTCTTTGTTTACTGGGAAACCTGGACGATGTCCCGATTGAAACATCTTTGGTTCACGTGGTTCTGACTGCCATATGCATCGCTAAGAAAAGCCCTGTTTAATCATGCTTGTTTTTTTATATTTCTGTTGAACCAAAGTTTGAAAGCAATGTCATGATTTTAGATTTACTATTACTTTTGTCAAAATAAACAAATGTCAGTAACAGCTGTTCTTTTTCCTTTAATGGGTGGGTATAAAAAACTAGAGGAACTAAAATGACAAAATTAATAAAGTCCATACACTAAATCAAGTAAAGTATTCATTTTATTCAACTTATTTAATACAATTTTATTTGACGTATTTCTGTCCTGGTCATGGGTTGTCCATAATGAACACCATGTTCAAGCATAAAGGTGTTTTATGTGCTCTTGGCACCAGGATGCCTTAGGCCGCAGTTCAATGATTGACTTTGTTGCTGTTTCATCTGATCTGCAGCCGCATGTAGGACACTCGAGTGAAGAGAGGAGCAGAGCTCTCAAATGACCACTAACTGGTGGTAAGTTGACTTCGATGGTGGGGAGGAAGCTGGTCAGATCTGGCAGGTCTAAACGTATTGTGAGGGTCTGCTGGGATTGTCTGGCGGATTCTGCTGTCAGAAGGAGCCTCAAATTCCACCTCCAACAGAATTTCAGAAGCAGGGGACATTGAGTTGGGTTGGACTGTCCAATTTCTGGTGCTGAGGTCACTGAGGTGGATGAGATCTGGACAGAGTTCCTTAAGGCTCTGGATGTTCTGGGGCTATGTTGGTTGACACAGCTATGCAACATCGTGTGGATATCGGGGCAGTTCCACTGGATTGGCAGACTGGGGTGGCGGTCCTCTTGTTTACACAGAGTGTGTTCCAACTACAGAAGGATCACACTCCTGGGCCTCGCTGGTAAGGTCTATTCAGGGGTTCTGGAGAGGAGGGCCCATCGGACTGTCAAACCTCAGATTCAGGAGGAACATTGTGGTTTACATCCTGGCCGTGGAACACTGGACCTAGGGCCTCATTTAAAAAGCTTGCTTACGCACAAAACGGGTTCGGAAAACTGCGTAAGCAACCTTCCATGCAAACTTTTGGATTTATAAAAGAAAACTGAGCGGAAAAATGTGCACAACTTTAACCCTCCCACTGTCTTTATGGGTGACCCTGTGAGGAAAGTTGACCATTGAGCAGGATTGATGGTTTATCCCTTGAGGTCCACGTGGCAGGGGTGAGGTGGTGCTCACTCCTCACCCCTGCCACGTGGACCTCAAGGGATAAACCATCAATCCTGCTCAATGGTCAACTTTCCTCACAGGGTCACCCATAAAGACAGTGGGAGGGTTAAGTTGACTGAGGACCTGGCTTACGTACATTTTGGACATGGAGAGCACCTGCAGTGCTGCTGCTGAGAAGGATACAATTATGAATTCCAGCAGTATTATCACTTGTACCTCTTCATGCGCACACAGAACAAGCTGCATCTGCAGTGATGCAGGTGTTTTACCAGTCTGCCGTGGTGAAGAGAGAGCTGAGGCGGAAGGCAAAGCTCTCGATTTACTGGTCAGTCTACGTTCCTGCCCTCACCTATGGTCACAAGTTTTGGGTAGTGATCGAAAGAATGACATTGTAAACACAAGAGGCTGAAATGAGTTTTCTCCACAGGGTGACTGGGCTCTCTGAGAAACTTGGTCATCCAGGAGGGGCTGATTCTCCACATCGAGAGGAGCCAGTTAAGGTGGCTTGGGAATCTGGTCAGGATGTCTCTACATCCAACTGGGAGGAGACCCAAGAGAACACCCAGGACATGCTGGAGGGACTATGTCTCTCGACTGGCCAGGGAATGCCTTGGGATTCCCCAGGAAGAGCTGGCCCAAGTGGCTGGGGAGAGTGATCTCTAGGCTTCTCGGCTTAGGCTGCTACCCCGCAACCCGACTCTGGATAAGTGGTGGAAAATGGATGGATGGATGGATTATTTCATGTTCTAAATATTCTACTTTATTCTCTCTCACTTTTCAGTAATCCAGAGAGCATCAGCTTCTCTGATACTCATTTATCCCAGCTTGTGTGGCTTATTCCCACGAAACCTCCTACATAACAGTATTTTGCTAACATTCATTTTTTCTTTCCAGCACAAATTTTCTGCCACATTTTACATAAGATGCACAAACCTGAATCATCCCATCTTTTGCTTTCAATCTTTTGTGGTTTTTTGTCCAAAAAACAAAACAAAACCTTCCTAACATCTATGTTTCAACCTCCCCAGTCCTGTTTCTCATGCACAGCACGCAGGTCGCTGAAGCACTTCTTCTGGAGAGACTCCATCAGGCTGCATGCAGAATACACTACGCAGCAGTGCCCTCTTTGGTGGATTTTAACACTGCATGTAACTTCTAAGAGATTTTAGTGTGTTCAGCTTTGGTACACATTCCTGCAGTCAGCATGCAATTGCACGCTCCATCAAAGGTTACGACATATGTAGCATTGTGCTGTTTGATCAAATAGCATATTTCAGGGTGGCCTTTTATTGTGGGCAGTCTAAGGCACACCTGTACATTATTCATGCTGTCTAATCAGCCCTGTGATATGCTACAACCTGTGAGGTAGGATGGATTATCTTGGTAAAGGAAAAGTGCTCACTACACGTAGACAGATTTCAGAACACTATTTGAGAGTCATGGATCTTTTGTGTTTGTAGACAAAATTTCAGATGTTTAAATGTCCAATATATGCACTGAACAAAAATATAAATGCAACACTTGTTTTTGCTCCCATTTTTCATGAGCTGCACTCAATTTTCATATGCATTAATTATAAGGTTTTGTTTCCAAATGGGAGGTTCCCACCACTGCCTGTTTGACCGAGTCACACATCTTGTCACGCCCAAACAATCCAAAAATGGGAATAGAGGTGGAGCTGAGGGTGGGGCTGTCACGTTTGGAACAGTGTTGGAACAGGTTGGAACAAATGAGTCAGTGTAGCTACTAACTTACTTAGGTAACTCAAGAAGGGTTCCAGAGACTGGGGTAGCCAACTCGCTTGGGTGTGAGGCTTTAGTTATGCTGGTTGCTTGTGGAGATCTAGCTGGGGCACACCGGAGGCGGACGTGCCGCGTTGCACCCAAGATTTTGAGAAGTAGTCACACAGGAACGCTGAGCGCTTCATGGAGAGCCCTACGATAGTCACGTCACACGGGACTTGAGAACAGGAAGCAGGAAGTGACTGTTGTTTTTACGTGATCAGACTTGCCGTAATGTTTTTGTGAGACTCAAATTCTTTACTTTAATTATTATTAATCAACCTAAAAAAATTTTTTTTTGAACCAGGCTTTAAAGACTCTTAGTCCAATTCACAGAGGTGGAGAAATAAAATAAATAAGTAAACATTGTACAGATTTGATAAAATGAAATTAGCACAACATGACAGGCTAAAGCACAAGAGACAAAACAATTATGAAAACAAAAACAAGAGACAGTAATAACAGTAGTGTGAAAAGTATACAATATAGTAACTCCTAAAAAAGACTGTAATACCAGTGTTTCCACATCTTTGACTAGATTTCTATTTGAGTTGGTTATTTCTTCTATATGAACACGTGGTGGCGCAAATTGAGTTAGAAATCTGAGCCGTTGTGAAAGACAAGGGGCGGAGGCTCGTTTTCGGACAGATTCAGCAGTCAACCAATAGGATTCGACAATGACTTCTGAAATGTTCCATAGACCAATCATCATTCGAGAAATGTGTGACGTCTTAAGTTTGATTCAGCCCCTCGTGTTACAGTAGACGCTCGATTTAAACGGCCTTCTTTTAAAGTTCCTGGTGGGGGGGTGGTGGTGGGAAGAGTTGCGCGACCTCGACAAAGGAGGAAAACGGCCACAATTCGACTCAGAGATATTTAAGTTCCAGGGTTGAAGTAACAGCAGGGTAGACATCACTCTAAGGTCTGGAAACATTTAATGCATTGCTAGAGCTAACGATCCGTGGTCTAGTAATGTGTATCTGTAGCTTACTTCGGCTGGATTCAATAAAGTTTGTTTAAAAAAAAAGTGTAGCTAATGCTATTTGGCTAGCGGCGTCGTTAGCTCGATCTCCGCTAAGCTCATTGATTATTCTCTGTTGCTAGATTCATCAGCGCGGTAGATTCGTTAATAACAAAATGTGAGCGGTGACATATTTTATGACTAACAACAGGCACGCATATCTTGTTGTCTTTATTCTTTCATTATAAGGTGAAAACCAAGGTCTCGACTTCCCGATAACGTCAGAAAATACAGAAAATGGCGGAGCCGGACAAATTAAACATCGACTCTATAATTCAGCGTCTCCTGGAAGGTGAGAAATATTCTGTCCGTTACGTAGCAGATTATATTTTTGTGAGCTTGTAAATGCTAGATGGTGGTAAACTGTTAACTAGGTTGGCCAGTAAAAAAGGTTAAAGACACGATAAAGTGGCTGTTTTGTGTTTCTTTTCTCCGCCGCCGCAGTTGGATATTTTTTACACAAAATGTTTTTATTTTACTCAAGTTTCTCTGATAACCGGCTCCATCCTCACGGTTTCTCTTTATTTGTTCTTAATTTAAATCAAATGCATGACTGTACACAGTGGTGTATGAACTTCATAATGTCTTCAGATGTAAACCAAATGTTTTTTTTTTATTTTGTAGCCTTTTCTGTAGACATTTCATTTCTTGTTTATCATTTTATGTAAACTATATATTTTGGGTTTGAGCAGCATTGTTGGTAGTTGGAGGATTTGAAATGGTTCTGTAAGTAAAAAGATCATTACTCTGATTCAAGGTAATGTTTGTACAGACAGATCGGTTGTAGTCATTTAGTTACCTTTTACAAACTAAGATTGTGCTATTTTAAGTCTTTATCACATGTGTAAGGTGTGGGTTCCTTCTGTCTTTATTGGCTGAAAAAGTGCTCTTCATACAATTTCTAAATGGACATAAGGACTTTTACAAGTATTTCAACTTTCACAATATGATTGTGCAGCGGGACCATATGACCCTATGGTGTGCCTACACCTGAACTGACCCACTCTGACCAATACCTACACTGACTTGTATAACGTAGCTGATTCACTAATTTTTGTCTCCCTACATTGTCATTTCATTGTGTTTATTCGTTTAAAATTTAGCATATCATTAATTTTTTCTTGCTCCAAGTACTGCACCAATTTCCTAATGGGATTCTCGCATAAATGACAATAAAACCCTCCTGATTCTCAAGGAGCCTTGAGTGCAACAAATGCAGACAAAACTTCTCACCATGAACTTGATTTCATAAGCAAAAGAAATTGTTGTAATCCAGACATTCAAACACTTTGGGCTCCAGGTCCCAAATTTAGCAGTCTCAAGGACTTCTGACCCACTGGTTGAAGTGCACAAAAAGTAATAATTTGATCCAACGTTGGCATAATGATAACACACACACAACCTCCAAAGAACTCCAACCACTGGGTCTTGTCAGGACAAAAACAGAAAAGCTGTAGAAAAGAACCAAGCAATGGAATTTGACAGATTACACACAAACTCACTAAAGGGTAAAACACTTAGTTGGTGAAAGGCATTAATTTATTTCTGGTGATCAAAACCGTTTGCTATAACCAAACACTTTGAGGGCATTAATTTAAACTTAATGAATTACATGAATGATGGGTCAGATCTACATTACATGCTTACCTCCAGTAAAAAAAATAAGTTTGCATCCATCTTTGCATCTTGCACAAGAATAGTAGTTAAAGGTGGAATATGGAACACGAACACCACAGCAACAGCTAGTGTGTGGAGATTAAAGTTGCAACAATAGAACAAGGTTTCCAGTCATCTGCAAGCTAGGTTCACTGCCGATACGTGACATTTTTCATTTGGGTCCGTCTGTTGTAGGCTTCACCTACACTCACTGAGAAGGATAATGACATCTGGGCTCAGAAGCAGCTGCTTGACTTGCCGAGTCGTCCGTTTTCCACAATGCCAGCCTCGCTGTGCGCAGCAAGCTGTTTGGCAACCCACAGCGGTGCCCTCTATTGGCTGGTAGATGTAAACATAAACCCAGTGTCGTGCCTGTCAGAATATATATTTAATCTATATTATTATTAGATTTTTTTATTAAAATATATCTTTCAAAGGAAGTACTGTACCTTCATTCAGCATAATGCCTTGTGGGGGTATTAATTTTGAAAAATATATAGATTTTTATTAAATTGTTCCATATTCAACCTTTAAATAGTCTTTATTCATGAAGCTCAAATATAAATTGTTAGTATCTAGAAATATTAAGGTGTAAAACACTGTAACAACCATTTTTAGTCTTATTTCTGAGTATAATTGGTCACTTGGAGTTTTTCATGCAGGCTTGTACTTGTGATGCACAACTAAAGCCCACACTCGTTACATTCGTGAACAAAAATTAAAGAGAAAATGGGATGACCACAGAAAGCTAGATAGATAGATACTAGACAAGTTGGGAGTCGGATGCAAGCAGAGGTGTCATGGCCGACTGACCTGTTGCGGGTTCAGTTTGCTGCACCATGTTCTGCCAGGCTCAGCGCTTTGATGTGAGGCTTATTGTGTTTGAAGTGTTAAATAGCTAAGAACTGATTGAGCTAATTGGTTTGTTCATGTGATGAGCCCATTTATTTTTCTGCGGTTTCCCAGTAAACATATTTTGATAGTGACGCTCATGCAACTTCTAGTGGCACAAGATAAATTCCACCCCAGTGCAGCTGAAGGACTTGAAGCACGTAACCGGGCAAAACTATTTTACTTGGTTTGAACATTAACTGAAATTAACCGGGTAACTATGTACATCCCTACTTCTGATAGAAAATAAATGGTGAAACTCTAGGATTTGAAATTCCTGACAGATCTATGTCACACTGTCACTTAACATTCGTGGGCTCACCCATCATGACTTGCTGCGGGGAAGGCTGCTATTAGCGCCCAGGAAACTGCAAATAGCGTCTTTGCTAGTAGAACCGTTAGCATTAGAAACTTCACAACACAGCAGAACTCCTTCAGGCTTGTTATCTGTGGAGATGAAACATCAGTGTTGTAAGTCAGTGGTTGAGTCGCATTGCTGTTATCCAATCAAAGGAGAGATGTCCAAATATCAGGAAATAAGACTCCAAAAACTGCCGTCTGAAGCTCAGCTGTGATGTGGCTCACTTCTATTTCCTGAAATGGTGCTCTGGAGTTTTTGGCCAGTCTCGGTTTGGTTATGAAGCCCCTAGAAACACCTCAATCAGAACTCTCCCTGCATGATTGATATATATATATATATATATATATATATATATATATATATATATATATATATAGTTTGAGATTTTTTTGTCTATGGTCTAATTCTCAATGTGAGCTGGGTGCAGATATAAGCTTAAAGATCACACACTCTTCTTTATGTGACAGCATGCAAACACTTTATCTGGTTAATGTTTGGGGTCGATACTTTTCCCAGAAGCCTGTAGATGTATGTAATCTTAGCCTTCAGTTTGTTTACCTTCTTGTAAATAAAGCCACATGACTAGCCTTAGCTGAGCTGTTGGATGTGATTGGGATTATACTCAAATATGCATGTGCAGTGAAATATCCTCCTGGGACTTTGACATTGACTGAGGGACATGCTGGAGTATGCCGTACATGGATTGTTGCACTTGGACTGTGATAATAATGTCTGCCAAACACAGGAGATGACAAACAAGCCCGATAGTGGCAGTATTTATATCCTGTTATGCAACTCACACCCCTTTTTGTACATATGGTTATATTGCCTGGTAAATCAGTTGTATCTGCTGCGGTCGAGGTTGCGTGACATTGAAGAAAAGCTCCCTGCTGCATGTGCTACATTGAAACTTAGATTTAGTTTTTTCTCCTGTGCGTGAAACGAGGTTACCTCCCTGCTGCTGTGTTTTGAGACCAAACCAATTAACAGTGTTTGGATAATTAGGAGCTACAATTGGATTACTTGTGCAGATCTGAAGCTAGGCTAACTTGGGATTGTTGCTGATAGCATGTTAGCAGCGTGCAACATCACAGAATTCAAAGCATTGAGACGCAATTGCTGAACCGAATGAACTGCTGATTTCACCCCCACAGATTTGCAGCAGTACGGGTCCAGCTCTCTGGCTTTGAGCCCCTTGTTCAGTGTAGTGGAAAGTCTTTTGTGTACTCCCCTCATGACGGGGGCCATGAGGCTAACTTTGGAGTAAACTCCGCCAGGGCTTAACCTTCTGTAATCCAGGTTTTAGGCAACAAGCAGCCACACCGTATTTATAGCTGCTTTCTCGGCCTTTTGTGGTCCCTCCATTATCATGCTCTTTCTCCACTTTCATTTGGCAATTCCTACTTTTAATAGCACTACTCACACAGCAACAAGAGACAATTTAATCTGTGTTTAAATCATTCCTAGGCAAAGTTAACATACTGGAATGGTTTGTTGGCTAAGCTGAACCAAGTTTGTTTTTTCTGTCATCGGCCCGCTCATGTTATTGATTCTGTTAGTTATGCGAACTAAAGTGATTCACAGCTGCTGCAGCAGCTTGCATAAGGGTGCAGTGCACAAATGTGTTCTCAGCTGCAGCTCCTGGATCTGGACTTCTTTAAGAGCATATTTTTAGAACGTGGTCATTTTTATAATTGCAGACTGCCCGTGAGATTAGGGGACATCCTGGTGCCTATTGTGTCTGATGTCATCAGCGTGTGTGTGTGTGTGTGTGTGTGTGTGTGTGTGTGTGTGTGTGTGTGTGTGTGTGTGTGTGTGTGTGTGTGTGTGTGTGTGTGTGTGTGTGTGTGTGTGTGTGTGTGTGTGTGTGTGTGTGTGTGTGTGTGTGTGTGTGTGTGTGTGTGTGTGTGTGTGTGTGTGAACACACATGCAAACATTTGAAAAAACCTGCAGAATTCTAGAGGAAGCATTAATATGTTTACAAAAAGAAAACACTCATTTTTTCCTAAATGTTATTTATTAGTAACATTTTTACTTCAGTCATTTATTTAGTTACATTTCTGATATTTTATGTGTCGAAAGCGTTTATCTATCAGGAAATTGACTTGTGTGTTTTCAGCATTTCTGCTGCAGCATCAACATGAAGAGGAAGTGGTTTTACGCCTTTTAGCTTCGGTTTTAACATCAACTTCAAAACGAGCAAAACAAAGCCGCTTCTGAGGCTGAGCACGCCGTTACATGCTGCTCATCGTGCCCCCTAAGCTCTTACTTACTTGTTAGGAGTTTAATTCTTTCATTTCTAGAACAATATTACCTCTAAATGTTGTGAGTACCTGCTGAAATGACTGTTGGACTGAGCCGCTAACAGAACTTGACAGCATTTGGCTGGTGGGAGGTGTTAACCGTCCAGTCTGGTGGTCTGGTTCAAAATCCAAGCTTTGCTGTGTGTCACTTGTGATGTTTCTTCCATAAAATAAGTGACATCTCTCTTTTTCCTATTTCCTCCTCCAGTCAAAGGCTCTCGGCCAGGAAAGAATGTTCAGCTAACGGAGAACGAGATCCGCGGCCTCTGCCTGAAGTCCCGTGAGATCTTCCTGAGCCAGCCCATCCTGCTGGAACTGGAAGCTCCTTTAAAAATATGTGGTGAGTTTTTGTAAAAATTAGGGGCTGGAATGTAAAATTATAGTTTTTCTGTTTATTTTGAGTTTATTCCTCCTAATAGTTATTGCTCATAAACCAGGAGCTAATTAGACTTTTTCTCCTCACATAAAGGAAATCTTACACAACATGTTCCTCCATTGGCTGAAGTCTTATCCTGGGTTTACACAATGGCTGCCTTTTGTTTGGGTTTCAGCATATTACACATCCTACCATTTGTCATAGTATTTGTCACCTAAAGTCCTCTGGAGCAACTCGAAGCCCAAACTCTGCTTGATCAGACAACCACAATGTAGGTTATCACACCCAAAGTTCACAGCTAATCTGGCGACAAGGACAAGTTCGTCTTGCACAACACGTCCATTAATGACCTTATTATTAAAGCTTTAAAATAGTTTTATTGTGTGAACTTCATCAGCTTTTCTTTTCATAATTGTCTAAATAGCAAGTCGATCAATTACAATACAAAAACCAAAAGAATATTTTAGGGAGATTATATCACTAAGACTCTAAATTATCTTTTTCTATTAATAAAAGGAATGAGAGTTTCAGAATTGGTACGGTCCACTTAAAGGCTGGCTAGTTAAAAATAGGATTCTTCCTCATAAATGACAGTAACGCTGACATGGTGTTTCTTTGCTGCCCCCTGCAGGTGATGTCCATGGTCAGTACTATGATCTCCTCCGGCTCTTTGAATACGGAGGCTTCCCTCCTGAAAGCAACTACCTGTTCCTGGGGGACTACGTGGACAGAGGGAAGCAGTCCCTGGAGACCATCTGTCTGCTTCTAGCTTATAAGATCAAATACCCAGAGAACTTTTTCCTGCTGCGTGGCAATCACGAGTGCGCCTCTATTAATCGAATCTATGGTTTTTATGATGAGTGTAAGTGCAAAAGATGTCTGTGAATAATGAACAAGTCAGAGTTGGTTGTACAAATGCTGCAAATGTTTCTTTTTCTTTGCTGGTAGGTAAGCGACGGTATAACATAAAGCTGTGGAAGACCTTCACAGACTGCTTCAACTGTTTACCTGTGGCTGCCATTGTAGATGAGAAAATCTTCTGCTGTCACGGAGGTAGAGCTAGTGAACGTGTGCTTTACGGATGATGAAATATGAACGACTAACAAAACCTGATGTTCTCTCTGCGTCGTCTTTAGGCCTCTCTCCGGACCTCCAGTCCATGGAGCAGATCCGCAGAGTAATGCGACCCACAGACGTGCCTGACCAGGGTTTGTTGTGTGACCTGCTGTGGGCAGATCCAGACAAAGACGTCCTGGGTTGGGGCGAAAACGACCGTGGCGTCTCCTTCACATTCGGAGCAGATGTGGTGGCCAAATTTTTGCACAAACATGACATGGACCTAATATGCAGGGCGCACCAGGTGATGTTTGAGTGGTTTTGTGTAACTCGCCAGGAAAGCTCTGCTCCTGTTAACTTTGATCTCTGCTTGTTGTGGGGGTGTTATTGGGACATGAGTCAACACGCTGTGATATTGCGTCATCTATGTAAATTTAATCCTTTGAGGACTCTAGTGGCTTCTTCATTCTTCTAGCACTGATTCATTCGGACTTGAGTCACTTTTATGTTCCTCGTGTTTTTACTGGGATGCACCCTTCACAGGGGCACACAAAGGTTACGTACGGTAGTTCCTAATTTAGCTCAAGTACAACTGTAATGTAAGAACTGCAACTCAAACATTTCACAAACGTGTCGGGGAGGAAAATCTTTTTCCCTGATTATGTTTAATCGTTCTCACCTGGACCTGAGAAACCCTACTAGTCTTTGTTCTGACACTTTTATTTCTGTGCTAAGGTCGTGGAAGATGGTTATGAGTTTTTCGCAAAGAGGCAACTCGTCACTCTGTTCTCAGCGCCCAACTACTGTGGAGAGTTTGACAATGCTGGTGCCATGATGAGTGTGGACGAGACGCTCATGTGCTCCTTTCAGGTGGGTAAACACACGGCCTGTTTGTTACTGCTCCATGTAGCTTAGCTGAGTGATCTTCGTATCATTTGTGTGTGTGTGTGTGTGTGTGTTTCCTAGCTCCTTGTCAAACGGATGTTTAACATATTGAACTTGACAAATATTCAAATTGGGACTTTAAATTAGAAGAAATTGTGTTTGCCATTTTAATGTGGATCATTCCTTCATCTGTCTTGCAGATTCTGAAGCCAGCAGATAAGAAATTGTATTCTTTCGGAGGAGGAGGAGGAGTGGGATTAGGAAGACCGGTCACTCCTCCAAGAAATTCAGCCAAGGCCGCTAAGGCCAAGAAATAACACCTGCTGAGTTCCCTTCCTACAACCTTTTCACCCTCTGTTGGCCCAACTTTCTTTTTCTTTTTCTACCTCCTAATCTTGTTTCTCTTAGTTACCGAATGGCAACAAAGACGACCAGTGTCCAATGTTCATTCGTGTGTTATATATATTTTGTTTGTTTCTAAAACAAAGTTCAAACGTTTATCTGGTTATTTACGTGTGTGTGTGAGAGGGAGATGTGAGAACGACACAAAGGGAGTTGCTGTATTCTGTACGTTTTATTTCCCTTCCTCTTGGTCTTTCTGTTGGTTGCAGAGACGGGTTTGTCCCACTCATCATGTAAATCCTAGCCTGGCTGCAGGGGTGGGAGAGCACAGCGCTGACTGATTATGTTAAGGCCAGGCACTGTTCAGCATTACTTTCATGCTTTTGTAAATCATGTTTCACGTATTCATTTATGTCTTTGATGGGTGTGTGTGTGTGTGTGTGTGTGTGGGGAGATCATAGATCAGGTTGCACAGCTGGAAGGTAACGGCACAGGTGGATCTATAGAAGTGCAGGTTAATGCTCGAGTTTGATGAATTCACAATAAGATGACTTATTTTTTTTTCCTTCTTCCAACTTGAAAATCGTTTGAGATGACATGGATGTGATGTAGAGTTGCTCTTTTCTTCAACCTAATTTTTGTTTTATTTTTGTAGATAACTGAAATGAGTATGGTTTTATTTTCCTCTTTCTTTTTTTTAGTTTATTTGAAGCTGAAGATGAATAAAAAGTAACCATTTATTTGAATACGCCATCATGCTTATCACTTTGTTATATCTGTCGCTCAGTGGTTGGTTTCTGTTGTGGTTTTGACTGCTGCACCTTGAACTAATGCAGCTTTGAAGAATTGTTTTATAAATGGGATGTAAATGATGTAAATACTGGCAGGTGTGCTTCTGGCCCGGATGATACACAGATTAAACCGAGACGTGAGACTTGCTGCTTCAGTCTGATCAGGACGTGTTCATTAGAAACGAAGAAAATGATTATTTAAAGAAAACTTGGGATTGTTGTAGAGCTGGGCTGGTGTGCGGCAGCAATATTTTAGCTGAAATACTCAAACAGCTGTCATCCAATAACAAACTGACAGTTAAATAGATTTAATATTTCATACTGTTAAGAATGCAAGCTTTATTTAAAATGAGAACAATTAAAGGAATATCAGATTGTTGATCACATTTAAATCCTTCATTTGATTGTAAGTTAAACAAATATAGTGTTAAATTTCAGACCCAAATTCTACAATCATAAATCTTAACCTTGGTACTCAAATGGCATGGCCCTCTCATCCCTTTAGTTTTTATTGAGATGGTTACGAAGCCTCGAACGTGAGGAAAATGCCTGCAAATCGTGGTTCTAGAGTAATAAAACATGAATGTATTAAGATAAACATGTACATACATTATATTCAATCTCTTAAAAGTTAAGGTCACGGCATCAAGTGCTTTTCAGGTGAACATCTTGTTTTCCACTCGAGACTTTTCTGTGCTTTCTACTTTAGCGGTTCTGTAGACGTATTTGGATTTGTTTGTATTCCCTTCCCGTGGAAAAAGCCATAAACAAATTTATTGTATCAAATTATTCTAGTGAAACAACAAAGACCCCTCAAACACCACAACCTCTTTTAAAACAATTTTGTTTTACCCGCTTGATGTATTTTTAAAAGGTGTCCTTCAATCCCCCCCCCCCCCCCAAAAGGCCCATTTTGGTCTATTTACCCCGCTGTTTGTTGACTCCAGCAGGCATACGGGGTGTTCCAGTGCAGGAAAACAGGTCATGGTTCGGCACAGACTGTTGGAAGTGGAGCAAACAACTCTTTCAGGGTATTTCACCGCCCATTTCTAACAACTAAAGCATACGTTTGGCCATTTATGTCAGAAAGTCTGCTGCTTGTCTACTTAAACATGCAGCTCTGCCGTAATGCCACCAGTCAAACAGCACGAACTGGAACAGGGCTTCAGCCGTCACTGGGCTGCTCCTCTTCTGTTTTTCTCATCTCGCAACATGAAAAAATGATTCAGGGTGAAAATAAAAAAGCAAAAGTTTATATTTTCTGTTTAGCTTTCTAACGGTCAAAAGAGTACAAACGAAAGGCCAGGCATCTGAGAAGGAAAAACAAAGTGCTTCATTATGCTCATATGTTAGAATCCACTCAGAAGAGAAATAAAAGGTTGAAGTGCATTCAACTGAAACAGATGTGCATGAACTCTTAGTGCTGGTTAGGGAGTCCACCCTGATTACTGAGGAGCACAAAGTTCACGGTGATTAAAGCTGGTTCCTTCTTCAGTTCTTGTGGTTTTAAAAGTATAAATGATCTTGCTTAATATGAAACTGTAGATTTCCAACATTTTAATCACAGTTATGCATTTATCAACAATGCTAACTGAATACCTGACCTGCAGGTGTCTGTTGAAAGTGTCCAGTAAATGTCATTTTCATAGCTGTACAGACCTCGGCGTACACGATTCAGCTGTCTGCTTCTTAGATTCTCCTGTCAAGTCATTCTTTTCCCTGTAATATTAAACTCTAGTTATTGAGAGCTTATTAGCTTAGGAACTTTCTAATCAATCAGGGATATTTTGCACCTTGCACTGTTGCTGGGTAGATTTATAATCATTAGATATTACAGTCAGACAAAACACAATGGTATTTTATTTGTCTTTATAGTTTTCAAGGCAATGAAATGGTCTATGTTCAAAATCTAGAAATAAACACAGAATTTTTACATTCGTGTCTGGCTTTTCTTTGATGTCAAATGTCAGAAAAGCAGTTCATTTTTGTGCTTTTGCAGAAACATGTAAAGGTGAAGATAGCATTGGGTGGAGTTCTTACTGTCTTTTTGGCTTTTTTTCCTTGTCTTAATGCATCTTTTACGTGTTTTGTGCAGGTTGCCTGGACTTAATTTAGAATATTTCTGCACGAGTCATGGGTGGTTTTATTTTCCCGTTTAGCTATTGAATGCCCTGTGGCTCAGACAAAACAGTGAGAAACTTTTATTTAATTACAATATTTACCCCCACCCCCAAGAACAGTATAACCTAGTCTGGTGGGCAATAAGACAAAACAATTGTACCAACACACAATTCTAAATTTACCTGTAAGCTACTGCTTTAAATACAGATTACTCAAATCCTTTCAACCGCTATAATGTTTCACTCATCACCACATCAACTCGCCATGCTTCTGCTTTAGTTTATTCTCAAACGTTTGATGCCGCACCAGCTGACTGATTCATGAAGATGATGAAAATGAGGCCAAAACCAGTCAGCTCATCCATACTGACAAATTATGTGTCAGCTTTAATAATGATAATGGGTTTATGTTAAAAAGCTGAGAAGATTTTAATGGTAATTCTTCAATTTTAAACAATAAAAAGGTGCAACGATTGAAGAATCACCTAATTGTATTGTTCCTGAACTGTAACTGATGAGTGATATACAAAAGCACATCCTGGAGTTACATGGCTGTAACAACATTCCACCTCCCGCTGCAGGGCCTGTCTGTGTGGGTGCCTGGATATTTGAAGTCCTTTGAAATATGCAACAGCACTTCTTTGAATTGCTTTCCAGTTTAAACCTGTCCCCAGAATGGGGGAATGGTTTTGTGGGGGTGCAGGGAGTACATTGATCCCGGACATTTAGCTCTCTTGACAGAATCTTGGCTGAAATCCTGAAAAGAGCAGGCTGCACCCCTAAACAGATAAATGTTTGAAATTAAGGAGCGAAATTTTAAACTGCGATGGAGAATTTGGTTTAAATATTATTGCAATCAAAACCGAAGACAATTTAATTTGATTTTATACTGAAACTGAGTGGCAGGGCATTTGATAAACTCCTACAATGAATAACTGAAAATGTCTGCATTTTATTAAACGCCTGCAATAATTGGTATGCAAATACGGGCACTTATGGATTTTAAAAACTGAAACATTTAGTGGTGCTTCAATACGGACACAAAAGGACCATTCCCATAAAATAAACTCCATGTACTTAGTTATTTTCTCATTTCAAGTGCCCTTCAAAAACACAAACACATCAACAACAGTACCAACTCTAAGCAACTGACAAGACCAGCCCTGAACACTTCAATAGGAGTACTCAGTTATCAGAGAAACTCTTTTTACCATGAGAGTTAGCTCGTTATTTTAATGCTTTTGTCTGTTTCAGCTCCATTGTTTTCCATTTTAGCTGTTAGTGTTTCTCTGGAATAAATTCCTAGAGCCAAATCCGGGTCCTTCAAACACTCAGGACACGTAGCACCGCCCAGTCCGAATCTGACCAATTAAAACGCAGGAAACGATCCACTGCGCTTGATTTGTATAAAAAAATGTACACGGCTTCAGCCAATAGGGCGCCGCATGGGCGTGGACTTTTATAGTTTGGTTGCGCCGGACGTTGCTCATCAACTTTTTAGCGATATTTGCAAAGCTACATACTAGCGAAATATTCACGTTTCGCTGCTCTTTTGTACGCGTGTGTGGTGCATTTTCACTATACTGGGGTTTCAGACTGACATCTAAAGTCGTTATCAAAATCGAGAAGGTGTTTGAAGAGAAGAGGACATCCGGCGAAGACGGCGAATTAGCGAGCGGGGTTATGTTTCTAGGCTAACTCGGAGCAGGCGAGAGCTTGCCAGAAATTTTCCTGCCTGACGATTTTTTTCGTTTACTACAAAAGACTCCCAGGTATTTGTGCTAGCTTACAGGCGATGGCATTTCTTCAGATATGGAGCACCATAACCTCGATTTCATAAATGACGTGGTGCAGTTTTACTGTTATTTGGCTAGCTGCAGGCCTCCTCACCTGATAACAGCATCTTTTCACTGAGCTAATGTGCTACTAGGAACACACAGTACAGCATCACCATCATTACCATAAGAGAACATACAGACTGTGAAAAATAAGAACACTGCGTGATGGGACTGGGTGCTAAAGCGGGATCCGGTTGAAGCTATATTGCGGGATTTTGTTCTTTTAAGTGTGCAGAAATGCAAAACGCGGGTTGTTGTTGCCATCGTCTGTACTTATTTAATTATTTATTTGATTTTTTACTCTTGACCCCTGTGATTGCAGCATGCTGATGGTGGGAGGCGATGGACGGGTGCACTAGAATGAGTGTGAAGGAGCTGTGTGAGACCGATGACCTGGCCACCAGTTTGGTGCTGGACCCGCTTCTGGGCTTCAGCACCCATAAAATGAACATCAGGTAATCTGTTGCTTAGAGGATGTACAGCCCTGTCACTGGGTCTGATGGGGATTTCTACTTGGCGTCCACATTATCACAATATTGCTGTTTTTTTAGTTATTTATTTATTTTTATTCACCACGTCAACAACAGCTGTCCTGGAGGTGTGTCGTTCACAGAAAATCAAAAGTGAAAGTATGTTTTAGTAAACAGAGACATTGCTCATGGAAGCAGTTTATTTATTGTTTTGGATCTGCTAAGCCCTTTTGACTAATATAGGGGTGCCCAAAATGTGCAATGGTTGTATATTAACACACTTCACCGATGTAAGGCCGGAAAAAACGCCGGTAAATTAATTCCTTATCAATATGCAACTGGAGAAGTTGCGTACATCACCAAGTATTTGGCTTTTATTTTAATTGCATTTAATTCATTGGACCACAAAGTCTCCCAGGCTTTTAACTGAAAATCAGATATTTCTGTGGATAAAGTGACCCTTGTGATTACTTTCACTTTCTGATTTATCAGAAACATCACTAGTGCTACTCAGATTTCTTTACTTGGGTTGATGCACTGGAAAATATTGCCCAATTCAGCCAAGTTGGACATTTGGAAAATGTCTCAGATCCCTCTTTGAGTGCTTTAAATGGATTGTCTGGATATGTTTAGGTGACTTCCTGTAAAGGTTATAAGCCATTAGATTATGGTTCATACACTTGTGACTGTTAGAAAACGGTTCATGCAACGATTGTTTTATAAAACTCACACCACCTTACATTTCACAATGTGTTCTTGTTTACATCAAGCAGGGGAAGGACACCCAGGTCCTCGAGAGCCACTATCCAGCCTGATTCACCTGTTCAGCAGCTCATCATGCTCTGCAGAAGCCTGTTAATCACCTGCTGATTAAAGTCAGGTTTGTTAACGCAGGGAAACCTGTAGAGCAGGGATATTCAATTCCGGGCTTCGAGGGCCGGTATCCAGCACGTTTTGGTTTTAACCCAGCTTCGACACATGGTCAGCTGCTGCACAGGTGATTTAACCACTGAATCTAGTGTGTTGGGACGAGAGAAATCACTAAAACGTGCAGGATACCGGCCCTCCAAGCCCGGAAGTGAACAGCCCAGCTCAGAAAGGTTCTGGATAGAGGCTCTCTAGGGCTGGAGTTTCCTAACCCTTACATAGACTTATTTCATTTGGCAGAGATTTTATAATAATTCAGCTCAAAGACTCCAGGAAATTCAAGTTAATGCAAAAGCTGTTTGGTAATTTTTATTTTAGCATTCAGCTGCTTGGAAATGTTTAGATTACATTTTTAAAGGCAACTGACCCATTGTGACTAGCTGTTAGCTCTTCGTTTGGACCAGAACTTTAAACGTGGGTTATTCAGAAAGAGCTCCACATGCAGAAAAACACTGATGATCCAGAATCTCTCTAAACTACAGGTGAAACTCGAAAATTGAAAATATGGTGCAAAAGTCCATCTATTTCAGTAATTCATCTTAGACTGATAGACCATTTTAACACAGCAAAACTGATTCTAAGATTAAAAAAATAAAGCAAATTTTCAGACAGTTGAGCATATTTTTAGTCTAAGAAGAAAAAAAAGCATGTTTTCTAGAAAAATAGCATTACTTAACTCATTCGCTGCCAGCGTTTCTCAGCGTTTTTACAGTGTTTTTAAGAGTCACAGAACGTTGGATGATGTCGACGCCAAAACAACCAAAACAAAGCGGAGACTCGCCTCTTACAGCAGGAAGAATCCACGCGCGTCGTGCGTTATCCGTTCTTTCGTAATCCGTTGTTGAACTGTGATCGGCAGAAGCCTTTCCGGTTCACGCCTCACTTTTTTTACAGCAGCGGTCCAAAACGATCTCCTATCACATGGATTTTCTGCTTCCTGATCACGTGACGTGTGACGTATGCGGATGAAGATCGGCCGTAGAGCTGAGATGTTTGTTCTCACGGTGCGGGGGCTCGTTCCGACGCCCACGCAGTAAAAACATGCAAATGACGACTTTTTAGTCGTCAGTGGCAGTGAATGAGTTAAAACAAGGTAACTATTCTCAAAGGGGAGTTCCTCCCAAAATAGAAATTTTGTCTGTTGACATATTTCCCAGAGTTAGCTAAGTGGGGAAAACCATTGCTAACCAGCCCAGTCTTTCTCCTTACCTGGCTGCACTCCTTTAGCTTTAGCTTAGCATAAAACACAGTAAGTGAATGGATCCAACTAGCACTGTGAGTAAAAATGTCCTTAAAATACTTAAAATACCAAATATTTAGTGACCTAAATAATCAGACTGACTGCAAGTGAAAATAATTGCTAACATAAAGGAATCACAGGCGCTTTTTTAGACTTGGGACTACTTTATGATAGAGCACAGCTGTAAGCCTCCGCTGGCAGCCCCAAAGACACCTGCTTCTGTAAACACAGATGCCCACGTTGTTAGTGAACCGGTGTAAAATAAACACACACACACACGCTATATCATATATTAGTTTCATCTTTTAAAATTAATTACTGAAATAAATGAACTTTTGCACCAGATTAAATTTTCACCTGTAAGGTTATAAGACCTGACCCTTCCCTTTAACTCGGGGGGGGGGGGGGGGGGGGGGGGGGGGGTATTGAACTCCGGTCCTCAAGGGTCTGTGTCCTACATCTTTTAGTTGTTTGATTTTAATCAGCAGGTAATTCAACCACCGAATCAAGTGTGCTGGAGCAGGGAAACAACTTAAACATGCTGGGTTGCGGCCCTTGAGGACCAGAGTTTGAGACCCCTGGAATGAAAAGTTGTTTAAGTTTTCTATTTTGATAGAATCCGTCTAAAATTTGGTGCAGGTTTTACTAGCAAAGAGGATCAGCCAAATAAATAAATGGCTGCGTCTCTGTAAACGTCTGTGATCATCACCTAGTCACTGTTATTTGTTTGTTTGGCTGTTACTGAGATGTGCTAAAATTACTGATGCTATCAAAAGTTTAGATGCGTCATAAATGGAACAAATCTGAAGACTTTGACAGTATTTCGGTGCTAAATAAGGCGCAGCAGTAGCTCAGTAGGCAGAGCGGGTTGTCCGGTAATCGGAAGGTTGTAGGTTCAATCCCGGCTCCTGCCAGAGAATGCTGCTGTTGTGTCCTTGCCTCTTGGGCAAGACACTTAACCCGTTGGTGGTGGTCGGAGGGACCAGTTGGCAGCCTCGCCTCCATCAGTGTGCCCCAGGACAGCTGAATGTGAATGGGTGAATTAGCCTTGGGGGGGTAAGGAGATGCTGTACAAACATGGGCCATTTTCCCTTTTTAATAATGTTGTGCCTAAAGAAACCTGGTTGTGTCTGACTGTTGTGCTTCTGTCGTCTCTAACTCAGTCCCCCTCCAGAGGTCCGGCGTTGGGGCAACCTCAAAGAGACGCTGTTGCGGTTTCAGCGCACGCATGACTTTGACGCCACGTTTGAGGCTCTGACTGTCGGAGAACTGGCCGGTGATTACTTTAATGCTCTGGGAAGCCATCGACAGGAGCTGCTGAGACAACATGTACGCATAAAACCCCCAAACGTGATGAATAATGTTGCTAATGGTTCAGTGTGAAAACGATCTAACTTACGGGCCGTGTGGCGTGGATGCAGGTGTATCGCTACCTCAGTGCCTTCCTGCTGGATAGTGGCATCAGGATAGAGTCCTGTGACAGATACTCCTCGGAGACTAATGGAGCAAAGATAACATCAACAAGGCACTGGTAAGCCCTCTCACTTTGTACTTCTGAGGGTGGAACGGCCACTTGTCGCTATTACAGCCTCGTTATTGAACAGCAGCGGTAACACCGGAGTTGTTTCTCTGCAGGTTTGTTGGAGAACGCGTGGAGGTCCTACTGGGCTGCATCGCAGAGCTGAGCCTCGCCGACAGCACCGTGCTGAGGGCAGGGGTCAACGACTTCAGCGTGATGTATTCCACACGCAAGCGCTGCGCTCAGCTCTGGCTCGGGCCGGCGGCGTTTATCAACCACGGTGAGCTGGTTTGTCTTTCCGCATCAGAAAGTCTAATTTCAGGGTATTTATCGCTCAGCCTTATTAGAATATTTGAAACTGTTTTTTGGTTTTTTATTTCAAACTGACAACACAGTTAAGGACATGAGAAAACGTGGACTATAACTCTTATTATATTAGACTTTCAGAATTGGTATATTACGTCAAAAGCAATCTTTACATAATAAAAACCTTCAGATGTGTCTTTTCTACTGTAACTCAGAGCTGGGTTGCTTTTAGCATCTCGGCTGTTCTTGCTGTTTTCTAGTAGCTGTAGATCATCCCAGAGTACGTCGTGTTTTTGCTCGCCTCTGACAGGGTATCTGCGGGTCCTTAAAAAGGCTTAAATTAGCTTTTCCAAATTTAAGGCCTTAAAAATCCTTAAAAATGACAAATATTCCTTAAATACATGTTCCAAAGTTCTTAAATGAACAAAGACCCAATAATCAAGATTATTTTATTTCTATAAAATTTTTGTGAATTTCTAGTCAGTGTTCAGCATTTTTTGTGTACGATGTTGACGTAAGCGGAACCGTACACATTCAGTTGGTTGTGAAAGGGGGCTATTTTTAGATGAGCACATTAGCTGGTTAAGCTAGTGGGAGCTTTCACCATGGGGAAGTGCAAGTTTAATGGTAACTGGATGGTTAATCCCAAGTTTGCGACGTGGTTAGCACCGGTTCTGGAAATTATAGCTTCAATTTAATTTTTAAAATAGCTTAAATTTGGTCAAAGTGGCTTTAAAAAGTCTTAAATGTGGCTCCCTTGAACCCGCGGATACCCTGCTCTGAATGCAGACGTGTTATAAGTCTGGCCAGATTTATAGGTTTGGGACTGACACGCCGCGCAGATAAGGAGCTTTATTTAGAAACACATTTTTACTGAAAGGCGCCTCACGGCGGAAAGTTTTCTATTTTCCACCCGTATAAAGATGCAGACGTGTCCGCGCTTCGTTACCGTGCAGCAATTAACACTCAGATTCACTCGGTTGTTTGCATTTGAGTTAAAACGTTTCAGCAAGTAAACTTGAAATTCTCTTTTCCCACCGACTCGTGTTTTCCAGTCGACTATATTTTAGATCATACTCTGACATTGTTTATTCTTATTTAAACTGATTCCTATTCAGGTTAAAGCTGTTAATTTTCTATCCACTCTTATGTGTATTTCCTCTGATTCTGTGTTAAATAATTGCTACTGTCATTAAATCTAATATATCCAATAATAACTATCTTTTCTCATCTTTGTGTTTCTGCGTTGAAGACTGCAAGCCCAACTGCAAGGTAATATTTATTAACATAATTATAATAATGAACAATCATGGAAAAACAGAGTAGCCAAAAACCTTCACTGCCGAATGAATTTGGTGTTTTTGTCACATTTCTCTTGAATGTTTTTAATCCTTAGGCGTGTGTTTTGGTGCAGAACTGCACCTTTCTGCTGTTTTTGAGTTCTTTATTAGACCTCATGGGGCCTCCTGTCTTTCTCTAATCCCGTGTTTTTCTTCCTGTCGCACCTGCCTAGTTTCTCCCAGGTGAGAAAAATATCGCCTGTGTTGAAGTGATTCGACCCATATCACCTGGGGAGGAGATCACCTGTTACTATGGTGCCAGCTTTTTTGGCGAAGGCAATGAAATGTGTGAATGCTGCACCTGTGAAAGGTGTGTCCAATATAGCAACAGGCACCGTGTTTCTATTTTTAGTTTCCTTTGTAAGATTTGGGTGGAATAATCTTTTGAACCTGTATTTGTTATTTTTTTTTTTTTTTTTTTTTGACTTGTGTGTAGGAATGGAGAGGGTCACTTCAAGCATAAGGGGAAGCAGCCTGAGTGCGAGGAAACAAAGGACCCCGTGGGTCAGAAGTACCGCCTGAGAGAGAGATTTCTCCGCCACCACAGAGAGAGAGGTTACTTTGCTAGCAGACCGATAACTCCAGGAATACACTCTGGGATTTTCAAAGGTAACCGGCTGACTTTGTGCTCTGAAGATGAAGCGTGAACAATATTAACGCAACTCGAAATTACTTTTTAAACTGTCAACAGAATGCTTGGTGAAGATGCAGACGCACTGTAAAAATTAAACTCTTGAGAAACAAAATTTTAAATAAAAGAAAGGTTTTCATTTTTTTTCATCAAAAATAGACGATATGAATTTATAACTTTTTCCACTGTAGATTAGAAACGATGTGATTCAAAACAACTCTGATTATATAAAACCTCTAAAAAGCTCATTTAAGTCATCAGAAAAGATCAAACATTTGATGTCAAAAAGTGAAAAATAGCTTCAAAGTGTTTCTTTTGGTTTACAGTTTTAATCGTAACCCAACGAAGGATTTACTCAGTAGGATCTTTATGTATTATTATTATTATTATTGGTATTCTATGTCTAATAACTGTGATGCTCGTTTAGATTTAGACTGTTACCATTGCTTGTTGTGACACATCAAACAGCAAAGTATAGTGAAATAATTCAGAGCTGTTTTAGTTTACGTTGGAACATTTATCACCAGCGTCGTCACTAATTCTTCAACTTTAATGAACTTTGTTCTTCATCCATTAAATAGATCCTATAGTTAATTCATGTTGTTGTTATTTTAGATATTTTCCTGCTGCTGTGGTGTTTTAACCCCTGAAGGGTTTTATTTTTTGTAGTAATGAACAAAAACGCCAACTTTCCAACACAGTATGGTCTTAGTTGGAATAATAGGCCTTTTATTTTTTTATTCACTTGTTTATTTAACGGAGTTCATCCAGCTACCAGCAGCAGTAGTGATTTAGTACAAAATCTATGAAATCAAGCTGTTGTTGTCGTTCTTTCGCAGCCATCCCTTCGAGGAACTCCTTCACCCAGCAGATGAGGAGGAATGCCTTGAAGAACAAAAAGCTGAATGAAACAAAGAAGTGGAGGCGAGAGAAGCAGAGATGGTCAGGAAAGCTGCCGCTGAAATCCTCCACGATTAAACGGTGCAGGACGCTCCCACTTCTGTCCCAGGTCACGCTGAAGGACGTCAGGGTCAGAGTTCGGCGTCACTCTCTGGATTTTCTTCTTAACTGTAAGAATCCCAAAAGCAGAGAGAGGGCCTTGCTGCAGCAGCTCGAGGAAGTGAAGCCAAACTCAGTGAAGCAAGTGAAATCCACCGGTGAAGAAAATGACAGCAGTGCGGTAAATTTGATGCCCTTTACTGCAGGCCCCTCCATGTTGGCGAATCAGAAGCGTAGACCTGTAGGACGTGGCGTTGGACTTGGTGAGAGTCCTGTCAAAGTGGTGGACAGGCCGGCAGCTCGCAGGAGGAAATCTTCAAAGACAAAAAGCATGGCCGCAAGAAGACAGCGGTCCAAGATGGAGTCCAGCAACACAGACTCTGCTGGTGCTGTAACAGGGTCTCGGCCCGTTCAGGATGATCAAACCTGCTGCACAAAAACGCCGGAGGCGACGGACAAAGCAATCACTGAAAGTCAAAGCAACAACAGCGGCAGCACCAAACCCAGCATCGTCACCGGGGTAAAGAACCCAGGTACTAAGCAAAATGTTACCGAGGCTTCGCCCAATTTAACAAACTGTCAGAATGTCTCACACGGGTCAGAGAATGCTGCGGCCAATCCAATGGTATCCCTAAAGCAATACGTCACAGTAAACCTTACACGGCTGTCGTTGCCACAAGGTCTAGAGCCCGGAAAGCCCGGTGGAGACGGAAAAAGATGTGTTGCAAAAAGACGAAACAAGCCGGGTCCGAAAGCGTCCGCTCTAAAAGAGAAACCTGTCATTGTGGCAGATGGCTGCGCGGCTGAGGGTAAAAGAGGAGCGAAGGAGGTGGTGGTCAAGGCCAAGGATCAAGGAAGTGCAGGAAAGCAGCATCCAGCTGTGGAAGTGACGGATCCCTCTCATGATGAGAAACGGCACGCTGACGAGGCTTCTGAAGCTCAGACGGTGTCGAGTGAGCAGAAAGGTGACGAGCAACAGGAGCAGCCGACTGTTGTGAAGGACAAAACCGATGAGCAGGACAACAAAACGGTTCCCGGGACAAACGCTGTAGAATGCCAAAGAGCTGTGGAAGTGAAAGAGTCTGAGTGTAACGTGGTGTCCAGAGAAGTAAAAAAGAGACAGAGTAACACCCAGAGTAAAAGGAAGGGTGGATGTAAGCGGCAAAAAGTAGGTAACGACGTATCAGGAGAAACGGAACAAATGAAAAAGAGTTTGATGGAACCACCAGTGAGCAGGAAGGAGGACACCATTTTTATAAAACAAGCAAAAGTTCTGCTGTCGGACATTTTAAAGAAGGATAAAACCTTAATATACAGGAAACTGAGGGGAGACGTCGGGGTAGAGTTCTGCAGAACATCTAAAGAAATGCTGAGTACTGAACAGGAAGTGGAACAAGGCGAAATAAAGGAAGGCGATGGCCTCTGCCCAGTTAACGGGTTGAAAGGAAGGCAAATGCGTCCGAGATCAGTGAAAAAAAACGTAAATGACAAGCAAAGCACCAAAGGACACTTGAGCAAAGAAGTCCCCGTCTCAGTGAAGGCCGTGAATGAAAAAGCATGTCCACTTCAGCCTGAGCAGAGGCACAGTGAGCCACTGACTGCCTGCCTCAACCCACTACCTCCAAGGTCACCGCTTTCAGCTAAAGCTAGCCTTCATCCAGACACTAATCTACAGCTGCACACTCAGTCCAACATACCTCTGAAGAAACGTACTTTTCGCAGTTCCCTTGAAATAGACTCTGAACAAAGTCTGAACTTGACCTCAGAAGCCGTTCTCAAAAAGACTCCAGAGTCAAGTTCCCCTTCAGCTCCGAAACAGAGCTCTGCATCTTGTTTAGGAGACGGTGGCAAAGTAAGAAGAGAGAATAAAGTCAAGACGGCTTCCAAACGAGTCCCAAAACAACCCTCCTTCAACAAAACGCTTCGCTCCAGACCCAATGTAGCTCAGCGAGGACACCTAGTGAGGAAAGTTCAGAAATGTAAAGTGGGAAAGCAGGATGACAGTAAGGCTCTCACGCCACTGTGTGATGATCCTGCAGAGGACAAAACACCAGAGGTTAAACCCAAAATCAAGCAAAAGTGTGCTAAAAGTTCATCCTCACAAGATTATTCCACTGAGGAGCAATATTCAGAGCAGACAGAGTCGGCGTGCGATTTCAAGATCCGCCTCAAGAGAAGAAGAGGGAAGGTGTGGGAGATGGAAAATGAAAGAATGGCCCTGAAATCAGAGAAAGAAGAGGATTTAACGGAATGCGACCCTTTTAAAGCCATAATGGATTCTGTTTCAATTTTAAACATGGAGATGGAGGCTCACATGCAGGCCAGCAAAAAGCCTAAGAGCAGATTGGATCGTCTGAAACGAAGACGAGAGCAAGCCGTGGAAAACCAGCCTGCTCTTCTCTCTGCTGATGTTAAACCCGGCTGTGAAGACAAATTCCGGCCAAACGAGTCAACGAGTGGAAAAAGAGAAATTATAGAGACGTTTGATGGAGTTCAGAAGGTTTCTGAGAAGGCTGAGAGTCCGGCCAGCAGCAACGGGACGTTTTCAGCGTTTGAGCAGGAAACTAAAATGGAAGACCGTTTCTTAAATCACTTCTGCTTGTTTGAAAGTGGGTCGCAACAAAAACTGGAGCCAGAATTGGGTTTAAATGGTCTCCCGTTACCCGTAATAAAACTCAGGAGAAAGGCAGAGGATATCTGGGAAGTGGACAGTAAAAAGGGTCTCATTCAGGCTGACCTATTAGAGTCCAACATTAAAAAGGAAATAAAGACTCAGGCTCCTGGAAAACAAAAGAAGGGGTGCCTTGACTCGGGTACGCTCAAAGCCGAGTGTCCATCCAATCAGAGAGTAAACGGCAAGCCAGCTGCAAATAAGACAGAAGCGCCTCCATTCTCATTGTCCCTGTCACCTCTGTCGCTCTCTTCACCACTAAACTATAACAACGCCGAAGCTTTTCCAGCTGCAGATAGAAGTGCCGAAAGGTCAGAGATGAATAGAGAAGGGAGAAAACCGAGGCAAAAGACGGACGGATCACGCAAGTGTGGGCCTGTGGAAACGCCCACCACTTGCCTTAGTCACACACTTCAACAGATCGATAACAGCCTCTCGAGGCTCTCTGAAGGATTGTGTTCTTCACAGACGTTGGAAAAACCTGCAACCTGTTCCAGTGCCTCCAGTTCGGTGATTCAGACCCCGTCCCAGTCCCCTCCCTTCACTACTGCTGACAGCATGCTCACAGGCGAGCCTAACTTCACTAACTGCTGTGATGATATCCTCGACTTTCAGTGTCTCAACTTTGAGGGGTACTACCAACCACAGAACATACTCCCATCTTCACCCTCAGATCTGTGTTCTCTGGATCCACCCACTGACCCTTTCAGCAGCCCCTTGTCCCACAGCCCCTCTGACACCTGGAACACTGAAACACCCTATCTTGGCCCTCCAAGTCCAGAAAATAACTTTAACAGCGAGGATTTGCAGTTTTTTCCAGGTCTAATTTCTTCCAAAAGTGATGCTGGTTCTGTTCAAAGTGGAGGTAAGGATGCTGCCAAAGATAGGCATGCACCCAACCCTGGTTTTGGGTTTTCAGCTCCAGGGAACTCTGACTTGACGGGCAAGGACCGAAACATTAGCAGACATCTAGGAATGAGGCTTTCCAAAGAAGACCCCAAAACTCCATCTTTGTCTGTTGTTAATAAGCCACGTTTTTTGGGTTCAACCTCATCTTCTGTTACATCTCAAAATCCAGTTTCTTTAACTCAGACGTCCATCAACATGAAGCCTAGCGGCAGCCAGCCCAAAACCCAGCTGAACCTCAAAACCCAGGGCCCGTTCCATCGTATGACCGTTCCAAGTAAATCCCAGTCTTTTCCCAGCAGCCAGCCCAACACGGGTAGTGGAGTCTCAGCACAAACATCCAACAGATTTCCCTCTCCTCAGCTCTTCTCTGCTAAAAATCCCAATCCACCCGAAAGTCCATTCAGCTTCCTAGAAAAGCCCTCTACAGTGATCCACAGGGTTCTCAAGTTTCAGGGAGGGAACCAGAGCCAGAACTTGTATAGTGCACCATGCAAGGAAACCTTGGCTGCCGGGAGCTCAACTGTCATGTCCAGGGCACTCGGCCCAAAGTCAAATGAAGTCCAAAAGACCCAGCAAAGTCAGAAATTAGGTGTTTATACTGAACGTCCTCAGAAAAGCGACGCTTCTGCCCCTGGATTTGGTAAGGATCTTGGCCACCTTTGTACCTCCACCAATGTCAGCAGGTCTAACATTAATTTCAACAAACCCAATTCTTCCGTTTTACAATCATTCAGTAAAAATAAGATACCATCTGACAAGCAAGAGGGCGGTGAAACCAACATGATGTACAGAAACTTCTCAGACCTGCCGAGACCATTTTTCTTTCCCAGCAAAGGATCAGATTGTTACCCATCACCACAAAACAAGAGTTTGAAAGGGGACAGAACTACTGCGTCCTCCTCTGATAAACACCAGCTGTGTTACACACAACAAGATGCATTTGATTTCAGTTTTAGCTCCTCACTTTCGCCCATGTCTCAGCACAGCAGCCCCCAAGTGGCCCACAGCACACCTCCTGGTACACCAGCACCAGCCAACAAGAGCCAGTCCTCCACCACCTCAGCTTCTTTCCCTTACGGCTGTCAGGGTCCTCCCTATGTGCTGAATTTCAGTGGGGACCATTCACTGACCCTGGGTCTCAGGGATGGTACAGAGGGCTACACAGGTTTAGGCCCAACAAACTACACTTACCACTGCCTGATGGAACCTTCAGGCACTCAGGGGCGGCTGGTCCTTGAACCCTGTGGACCCCAGCTACAGAACATGTCCTCCATGGGTGGATTCGCAGGCGTCAAAGGTCAGGATGACCATTGCAGAAGGGACATGCAGCAGCAGTGCCAGCCCGGGGAACACCAAGGGGTACCGCACTACGGACCAGTTCCAGGATCACACTCCATGGGTCCAACAAAACCCAAGAGAGTGAGGCTGGTGGTGACTGACGGTACAGTGGACCTGGACCTGCAGTACTCGGACTAAATGAACCAGGTCTCCTTGAATATTTGGACGTTTAGTGTAAGAGTGACTACACAGAATCTACCACGAGACTCTTTTTGTAAACATTGCAGTTCGTAGTCTACCAATTAGAACTTTTTCTAAAGAGTTATTTTAATGTAAAAAGGACTTGTGCGGGATTTTAATGTAAAGCAGGCTCGTGAGTCTTTTTAATTACTGTCTGTTTTAGGAAAAATACCCACTACATTTGCATTTGGATACCAAATTTTAACGCATTAATATCTTTGTGTCAGGGAGTTTAAACCTACATTCCCTGTGAACATTAAAATCCCTCCCGACTGTAACATAGTTGTATGAGTTTTTCTATACCACGTGGTAGTAGAGGCAGAACCCACCATAATGGTGTGCTGGTACTTGTTCTGGTGGAGTGTGAAGAGGCCGTTTGGAGCCTCATTCTTTGATATTCTTGTGATGTTTTCAAGCACCCGTCATAAAATGTCTACCCATTTAATTATTTTTTTTCCATACCAACATTAAGCTCTCCTTTTCACTTTGTGCAACTCTGTGCAAGTTAATGCATGCGTCCAGTGGGTGGGATCATAATATGGCATGTTGTCATACGGGATTGTCACGGTTTATTGGTGCTTTTATCAAAGCTCGTGCATGGAAAGTCTATGGCGATGTCACGGGCCTGAAAGACGTGTTTCACTAACTGCAGCCTTTCAGTGTTCGGTGACTGTGGACCAGTAGGGAGGAAATGACAATATGTCCTTTTTTACTATTATTTCAGTTGTGCTTCATGGATTGAGCGATGTGTGTGAATAGTTCATTGTGTTGTGAGTTTTCCAGGCTTTGAGAAAGCATGTTAATGTCTTGTTGCATCAAAAATGTGACAATCCTCTCATAGCAGTTGTGTTCACTTTCATTTATTTTTTCCCCCAACGGACGGACGGATGGATTCTGTTGTGTTGTTGCAGAGGAAGCTACATAGGTATTTAACTGTAACCAGTTAGCTGTTGATTGTAGAGATTTCCCCCTTTTCTCATGTACTGTACGTTGACCTGCTAGGACATCACTTAACAGGAGATAATTTTACTGCACAGCCTTAGCTTAGCCCCATCAAGTTGTACTGTCTTGTTATGAAATGTATTTATTTTAATATCCTCACTCTTGAAAAGGTGCTTTGATCTAATTTATATTTCACATTGATTGTTTAAACTATTAAATGTGTTTTTTATATTTAATGGGAAATGACAATATTTACATTAAGTATTTAATTTAAAAAAACAACTTTGACATCCAGTTTTTCAAATGTTGCAGATAAAACTAGCTTGCTTTCTAATTGGCTGTTAGTCTTATTGGGAACCTGCGTTAGAAATGTACAAATGTAGCCTTTATCATTAAAGACTATTCTTATTTTGTAATCTTGTTTCCAGACTTTATTTCAGCGTACCTCCAATGTTGTAGTTGTTGCCAGTTTTCATTAATTGTAGATTTATGTGAAAAGACACATTTTCATGTAATTTATGTAATTGGTAACCCATTTTCTTCACATCATCATTTTTATGATATCTAACAAAAAGCCCTGTTTTTGTAGACTTCATATTAGAGATGGACAATATCTGCATCGATATCGGTATTGGCCGATGTTAGTCATTTAACATATCGGTATCGGTTCGATAAAACTGGGCCGATATTAACAACCAATATTTTTTCCATCCCGTCTCCATTTGATTGCCTGTTTCAGAGGGTGAGAGGGGTGATGTTAATTGTTTAGTCGTGTGAACAGTGAGTGTAATCATCTCAGAAGCGTCAATGTGTGTGTTGTGTGTACATAACGTAAATTCAGCTTTAATAATTTTCATTCTACACAAAAATTGCTGATTTTAGAAGCATTAATGTCGGTATAATGGTATCGGCAAATATCGGTTATCGGCCATACCAGTGATCTTAATATCGGTATCGGCCCAAAAATGTCATATCGGTGCATCACTATTCCATATAAAGCTTTTGTGTTAAACATGTTCATTGTAGTACATTACAGTAAGATGTTGCATCATTTAGTTTCAAGATGCAGTCGGGTCCTGTTGTTCTTGGTTTGCTTTATTTGTTCCTCTCTGAAATATTCATCTGGATCATTTCAAAGCTCAAGTTCATCCTGCTGGTTTATTGCTCATTCTCTTCTATCTGCTGCTGCTATTTCAACCTGAAACCAGCGCTTTTCTCCTCAAACCTCTCTCCTCTTGCCGTATTTGACCCACTTCTGCCACATATTTCATTTTTCCCAGCTCTCACAACCAGCCAAGCAGCTATTTCTGTTGCCAAGTGTAACATATTTCTCATAATGAGGACAGAAAGAGGAGAGGGAGATGAGGAATACATGTTAATGTTGAAGAGTTTCCCTGCTGTTTAGATTTTCACAGTTCATGTGTAGATGCACCAAACCAAGATGGAAGAGAAAGCAGATCAGATCATAAAAGAATACAAATCTCAACTAAAACACACATTTTCTTTGCTTTGACGCCATTTCAGGTTGTTCTTGTGGTCCAGAGTGACCCACGAAGGTCCGTCGTCTCTTTATAACAGCTGCTGTGTTAAAAACGTAAAGGTAATATTACAAACATTTGCACCACTAACACCTGTTGAGGTAAATTTCATATCATGGCAGACCCGTGATGAAATGCCACATTTTGCTGCTACTGATTATATTCACTCTTAGATGAACACGATGCGAAAAGGTTAGGTGAAACGTTTTCATGGATGACATTTTGGAGATTGGAGCTGTTTTAAGGCAGCAGCAGTACGTTGGACTAGCCCAGCCTTTCTCAAATGGGGGTACGCGTACCCCTGGGGGTACGTAAAGAAACTCCAGGGGGTACATCAGAGAAGCAGACTGTGTCTAAAAAAGAGCTTGATCACAGCAGTTGCCTCCCTGCCACCAAGGATGAAAAAGATCCTCAGTGAAGCACAAGCCCAAGTGTCTCACTAAAAAGTCTGTAAAAACACTCCGATCAGTGCAGTAATGTTAAGATTTCAGTCTTCTTTTTGATTTTAAAAAATATATTTTGAGATTTACATTTGTTTTAGCAATTGTTATTTAAAATGACGTTGATGATTTCTTTTAGAGAACAGATATACTATGATCCCAAAAGAGAACACTTTATGTTGATGTGCTTTTCATGAGCACAAATCTTTAATTATAATTAGCTTAATCATTTCTTTGGCCTGTATTTGATTTTTTTTATATATATTTCTAGTTATATATATATTTTTTCCAAATAGTTCAAGAGATACTACAAAATTGTGCAGTGTTACTGTTTTGCACATTTATGGATTTTTCAATGGGTATTCTTATGGTTTTAAATAGTTTTATGGTGACTGTTTTCAATTAATTGATTAGAATCACATTTTAGTGATGAAAAATATTTCCAATACATTTAGTTATGGAGTATTAACTTTTAAAAAATTCAAAATAGTTTTTTTTTCCCAAATGGTTGAATTTTGTACTTGTTTATCAGTTTCAAAGTTTAATAAATCAGTCACTGAAGGCACCTATTTAAGGTCTTGTTTTTCACAACCAAAAATGTTTTTGCGCTGATTAGGGGTACTTGGCTGAAAAAAAAATTTCACGGGGGTACATCAGTGAAAAAAGGTTGAGTACCACTGGACTAGCCGTTAGCCCATCAGTTACAATGCATATGAGCTCATTTGCTCTGGTTAGAGGTCAACAACAGGTGTGATGGTAATGATTTATAAAAAAAACACTCAAAATACCCAAAACATTGTTTCATCAGCATGCATTCTTTATTATATGTTTGAGTACATCACAACAGCATTAGATCATATGTAGCTGCATGACTTCATGTTTTTTGTACCAAGAACTCTGGGGATTATAATCTGCCATGGGATGTGAGATCTGCACAGCTGCTGCAGCTCTGCAAACTGGCTGACTGTGTTAAGTTGCTGTAGGATTTTATGTGAGTGCAGAATACTGGAAGCATCCCCAGCAGCAGTGAAATACAGTAAATAAACTGTTGTTTGACCCTCAGAAAGTGGAGGGATTAGAGCTTTAGAGAAATCCGTTCTGCTGGATGTGCTTTCCCAACGTGACAGGTGAAGCAGGCGTCAGATTCATGGCTAATTAAGGTTTAGTGCAATTGTGCAAATTATATCTGCAACAAGAAGTGGTTTCTTAATCAGAAATCTGTTTTTTTTTTTTAACTTGCAATGACCAATTTTCCTCACAGACAATCAATATTATTGGTCTGGGCTCAGCCTGATGAACAAAATCTTTTTAATGCAGCTTTCAATACACTCGGACGCAATCTGTCTGGCAGGTTCAATGGAAATCTAATTTAGAGAAACCAATAGATCAGCTGGTGTGGTTTTAATACTCTGTGAAAGTCCTTCTGTGTGAGTCAGAGACAGGGATGAGGTGGACAATACGAGGCAGTTTGTTTAGCGTACATCTATTTCTAAACAACGCTCACATGGCGCTAACAGATGTTAATGACACAAAATATGGTGGAGGCTTCATATTAAGACATTTTGATATGAAATTGTAGCTTTTCTTTTATTATAAAAGCATAGGGTCAAATCACACAGTGTCCAACAGTCATTTGTGCTTATAGTTAGCATTTTTAAACAAATACAGGATGGCATATTGAGTCAGGAATAAAGCAGACACTGAAATCAAGCTGACTGTGTGACTTAGCTCAATGATTTTGCATTTTAGTTTAAGACACATTCAATAACATTCAAAAGACTCAATTTATTAAAATTTTAAACATTTGATTGGTAATGATAATATGACAATTATTAACTTTCATATTCAATTTATCAAGCAATTTTATAATAATACAACAATAATTATACTAAATAAAAATCCCACTTGACACTTAATAATCCACGAGCAGGCAGAAAACCCTTAAAAGATTTAAGACTGCAGATTATTTTGGAAAATGCTAATCTTGCTAAAGAGTTACAGCTACTACAAACTTAGAAATGTGTGTATCACATATGATACAGTGGGCCTTGTAGGTTACAACAAAGGGAAAAAATGTTACAGTATTCCAAGATTTTATATGGGTGAAAATGTAAAATGCATAGAAAAATGATGACATGACATGAAATGAGATAAAATGAAATTACTTAAAATGAGATTAAATGACATAAAATTAGATGATTTAAGATGAGATGTGATGCAATTAGATGAAATGAGATTAGATCATTTCAGATGCGATGAAATGAGATAAAATGACATCAGATGAGATAAGATGAAGTTAAATAAAATGACATTAAATTATTTGAGATGAGATTAAATGAAATGACTTGAGATTAAATGGACCACAACTTCCTCTGCTGCTGAAAAGGGGTGGGGGTGGGTGCTGGTGCCTATCTCCAGCAGGGCACACCCTGGGCAGATTGCCAGTCCATTGTACCAATTGTACAGGGCAACACAGAGACACACACACACACACACTCACACACACACCTAAGGACAATTTAGACAGACCACTCTACCTAATGATTTTGGACTGTGAGAGGAAGCCGGAGTCAGGGGCGCAGATAGGATTTTCATACTGGGGGGGACAAAGTTCCAATGTGCCCTCCCCCAAACACACACACACACGCACGCACGCACGTACACATACACAAACTATGGCAAGCACCTTAACTAGAGCTCAGTCAGTTTGTGTAATTTCATCCGATGATTTACATAAAAACGAACACTTTATATACGTGTTTGAAGCCATTATGCAGTGGAACGCTGGCAACAAAGCTCTGCCTGATCAACACTATAAATGATAAATGATCCGCACTTGAATAGCACCTTTCAGAGTAAGGACTCCAAAGCGCTTTACACTACAGTGTATCATTCATCCATTCACACATATTCACACACTGGTGGTGATGAGCTACGATGTAGCCACAGCTGCCCTGGGGCGCACTGACAGAGGCGCCCCACTATTTAATTCAGTCATTTGTTATCCTCTCAATCCTTACTAACCAAACCCTCATGCTTTATGCAAAACATTAAAGGATTTTCAGCGTACCAATCTTTACAGAAAACATAAAAGCCCTAAAAAACTGCACATAAAATATATTTAAATAACTATTTTCCCTTATCACTTAGAGCAGTAGTTCCCAAACTTTTCAGCCTGACCAACAGATGTTCCTTCGTATTTTTCCATTATTTAGAAGTTTTCATTATATTTGGAAAGTTTTAACTTATATATAACTATATAAAGCTCTTTAGATTTTTTATATTTGACTTTTTATGATTATGTGGCTTTTTTAATGATTATGGCACACTTTGACTTCCATATATAACGCATCGGCATCTGCTCCTTTTTACAGCTTTTTTTTTTTTACATTGTCACTAAGTCTGTCATGTTTGCGGTGTTTTTACCATCATTTCTACATCCATCACGTCCCAAAGAAGGTTAAACCAACATTAAACCAAACGTTTGGAGCTTGTAAACTCCACACACCTCTTGTGCAGCACCAGCTGTCTGATGCTGCAGCAGCGTCAATCGTCCCGGCTGGATGAGTGAATTTCTTCATCAGAGTCAATATTCTGCTTCATAATCAAAGTCACTCATGACCAGACAAAGTGATCAGTCAACAAAGACCAGACCTGCCGGCAATTATACGTTTTATCTCATATTTACTCTCTTCATGCTGCACGCATCTCCTCCTCTCCCCGACTGGGAGCCTCTCGGCGGGAGGCGATTTTCAAACTCTAAAAACTCCCAAACTTTGCTCAGCCTGAAGGTTCCACATCTCCACTATCTTCTGGTGTAAAGTAGTAACTTCATGAGGGATCATATTTGTAGATGAGACTTGTTAAAGTCAGCAATGAGGCTTTGGCACTTATAACGAGTAAGTCCCAACACTGACAACAACATACTGAAACTAGAACCAACATGCATAAACGGACAGATCGGTCCCGCCTGCTTAAACTGTTGGTCTTTTTAAAATACGCAGTAATCATTGCTTGCCTTTTTCGCTTCATCCTGCATCCTGGCGGCAACCACTTTGGCGCCTCTGGAGTCGGTGTTTGTTTACGTCATGCTGCATTCAATGTAATTGGAAAAAGGAGCTTCAAGTGCTTAACCTCCGATTTTGTTTTCTTTCTGGCCTTAGTTGGGGGGGACGGATCGGGGTCGATCTGAATCTGGGGGGGACAGATCCCCCCCCGTCCCCCACCCTATCTGCACGCCTGGCCGGAGTACCCGGAGAGAACCCACGTATGCACAGGGAAAGCGAACCCAGGACCTTTTTGCTACAAGGCAAAAGCGCTAACCACTGCACCACTGTGGGTCATACCGAAGACTTTTAAAACATGGTCCCCAATGCCTGCTTGACACTCAGCTTTAAAGGGGTTGGATTGAAGATTTTGGCCAGAGGCAAAATTCCTTTGAATGGCATGTGTAAAGAAGTATTAAAACCTCAGATGAAAAAGGTTTTTTGGATTTTCACAGCTGGAATTTTAAGAAAATCTGATGTTTTTTTACTGGCACGGCAAAACCAAAAACTAGCTTCTGGTCTAAGCCCTGGGCAGCTGGTGACGTTTTACTAGGAGACCTGCTGAAACAGCTGTAGTAAACAACGCCTGACTCCGGTGTTTCTGCGTTAGCGTTATAGCAAAGAACAATGCGTCATCAGTCAGATGTAGCTTCTGAAGCCTCTGCTAGTCAGTCAGATTTGTTTTTTCTCTGGGACACGGCGACAAGAACGGATATTGGATCACTGGAGAAGGTCAACTGAACTCCGACCCCGCTAGCTGGTTATCACTGCCGGAGGTGCAGACATGTTTGAGACCGTTTGACTCAGAAGACCCGAGACCCAGTTTGGACACTGGGAAAGATTCTGTTCATCCCCAGTACCAAAATCGGTACAGTTTGTTTACTTTTGACTCTGTTTTAAAGATTTTAGGCAGAGGTAAAATAAATTTTTGTGCTCCACCAGGAGCTCTAAACTGACAAGTTCTCAGCTGGTTTTAGCTCCATCATCTGTCCCAGTATAATTCAATAATCTACAGATAAATAAAATAATGTGCTGACAGTTTTACCACTCCATGTATGTATTGATATAACTCTGGAAAATATTTCACTGGATTTCAGTACGAATATTTTACCAGAATAAGTTTTCCTGCTGGAGTAACTCACTAGCTCAGCTCATGGTTTGCACTAATCCAGGATGGGACGGAGGTTCTACCGGTCCACGGAGGCTTTGTTATTGAAATATGGAGATAATCTTTTATCTGTGTGAGTCGTAGCTTTCCCAAATGACTTGTTTTTTGCTCACCGGAGCTAACGCTGTTAGCAGTGTTGTCGCAGGCCCGCAGTCATGCTAACGGGACTCGTCTAGAATCCAGAAGTACCGGTGCGGTTCCAGATGGATTTATGGATGTAGGTTTTAGATCAGACCTGTTATTTAAAAATGCGTATAGGACACGGACATATGGCTCAAACCTTTTGCTGCAGCTGTAAACGCAAATTTCCACAATAATTAAGAGCACGAAAGTAAACAAAATACAGTTATTTACAATACTAGCAACAGCAGCTAGCTTGTTTTACGTGCTGGAGTGACGTATGCGGAACACGGTTCTTCATTGTCTGGAGGAGAGGATTTGGATTTTCTGTAATGATTAGTGACAAAAGTCCTTAACACAATGAACAACTGGACCCAGTTCATATTTGTACAGATGTTAAAGTGTAGGTCCACTGAAGTTATACAATCTGAAAACGGATTTTAATGCCGGCCAATACCTTTAAACCACCAAATAGTTACCGAGCACAGCTACAGCTGCAGCTCACCGCTCCCCACGGGGAGGGGTCAAACGGGGAGATGAATTTCACCAGTGTGTGATGATGACTAATGGGACTTTAATCCAGCTGGAGAATCACAACAACAAATGTGTTTTTGTTTGTTTTTAATGGCTCAGATCACACTTGAGTGTCCACCAGAGCTTCTTCAGCAGAATCACAGCTTTTCATCCAACCCAGCAACAAAACAGATGAAAACAACATCATGTGTATCTTTGTGACTATTACAACCTTCCTGGTTTCGAATCCCCGTGAGTTTCACTCACCTCTGATTGGCATCATGGAGTTGATTTCTACTTGCTATTCAGTTCAGCTCGTCAGCAGAAAGCTCCTTCTCCACCCACGGTGCTCCTCTCCTCCAGCCTCCTCTCTGTATGATAATAAGCGTTGCAGCAGTGGCTTCCCTCATCCTCTCATGCACGTCTCTTTCATTTCTGATTCATTTTCATGTGAGTGTGTGTTGGAATACACATGCTGCTGCAGTTTGCACTTAAGCGTGTCTGATTAGGATCAGATCTCTGGATTGTTGATGTAACCTGTGCAGGATTCCTGCTCTGGTATGTGAGGTTTTATCATTCCCATTTCACGGTTTTTCATTTTTTTCATTTCACAATTACAGGATTAGGTTTCACGTATTTCTGTGTGTGAGTGTTAGGTGTGTGCGCTCTTCCACTGCTGGGTGAATCCCTCCCTGCTCGACTCTTTGCTTCTCGCAGCAAAGAGTCGAACTTCCAAACATCAAAGAGCCGTGGAGAGAGAATGAAGGAGGGAGGGGTTTGCCCTGTATCCAGGTAATGACAGAGGAGGAGGGAGATGGGGAGGTATACGGGAAAGGAAGGGGGGGGGGGGGGGGCATTATGAGGAGAGAGAAGAGGAGGGGGTGGAGGGGAGGTGCTGAACAAGCTGAAGGGAGGGAGGGAGGGAGGCAGGAGGGGAGGCATCGAGTGAAGGATGGGGAGATTATCAGACCAGAGAGACAGAAGTGTTACTACAGAGCTGCTGCTGCAGGAGGGCAGGCTGGGAGCCGATCATGATGATGAAGCTCCATTCCTCAGCGTACAACAGCACACGGGACAAACTGTAATGTCTTGAGGTGGTGGCCGTTGTGAAGAAGGAAGGTTTTTATTGTTGCGGTTGTCTTTTCCTCCCCCCTTTTCATCACATCTTCCTGCTCGTCCCACTCCTTCATTCTCTGCCAACCGCTGGACTCCCCTCCCTCCTCTCTTTCCTACTTTTGTCCCCCCCTTTTTTCCAGCGAAGGGATTTCTCTTTTTCATCAGGGATTATTAAAAAAACAGTAAGATATATATTTTTTCCTTTATACATTTTTCTCTCACATCATGCATGGAGACAGAGGAAGGTGCATGAACAAGCAGTGGGTTTTTACAAAGGGATAGTGGTAGAGTCAGTAGGGGGTATGTGTGTGTGCAGCAGGAGATGGGAGGTGGCTTTGCATGTTCAAGTTTACTGCATTGATGTGAAACATTAATTCCTGTGTCACATGGCTTTATGTGCATGCAAAATGTTAACACAAAATGGAAATGCGTGGCTACTTCATAAAAAAGGGATACGATTAATACTATTAAGCAGCCTTTGAGGGATGCACAGACCTAAAACGATTCTTTGATCAAAGCACATGCACCCCCACTCCATTAAGCTTCAGATAGTTGCAAAATAACACCGAGTAGCAACACAAATGAACAGAAGCAAATGTGAAACAACCCATCATATAGGGGATGATACTTGTTAGATGTTAGCTTCATTCTTGTGTCAAACTCCTGAGCACACCCACGTGCATTTTCATGCCTGTCAAGGTTTGCAGATGATCTCTGCACACAGCAACTCACTGTTCACATTGAAAAACTCTAACCAGTGCATAAAATCACTCAGTAAATCACACCTGTGCTCTCCTGACACGTTGACTGTAGCGTACACAGGCTGCACATGCACGAGTGAACATGAACACATGAGAGAATTTGTGTGGAGGGATGATTTCAGCTGCAGATACTGTAGGTGTTTTATTACAGGATCACCTTTATACAAGAGGCGGGTCACCCTGCCGGCGCTGAACATGTGTTTGCTCTTCTCCTGTCATTACCTTGCTCTATCTATAGACGCTTTTGTCTCCGCTGAACAAAAAAAGGTGACAAAATGTGGCTTTACAATTATACAAGCTGCTTTTGTTGTGTGGAAAGTGTTGGACAGAACAGCGAGGTGGATGCAGCAGAAGTTTCACCACGGAGAACTTGTTGGGGGCGTTTGGAGCGTGAGAGACGTGACTGTGGGTTCAGTTTTTTGGTTTCACAGGACAATGATAGAGCAGGGATGTCACCCACACATGGCCATAGTAGCTCATGAGCTTTTTGTGTCTGATTTTTTATACCAGAGGTATTCAATCCTTGTCCTGGCGGGCCACTATCCAGGATGTTTTAGTTTTAACTCTGTTTCAACCAAGGGCGTCAATTTGTTTTCAGAATTGCTGGGGACAATAACCATACACTTGAGTGGGGTTTAAAAATGGCTGGGGACAATAAAGTAGGCTAGCACAGGGGTCGGCAACCCGCAGCTCTGGAGCCGCATGCGGCTCACATCCAGATAGAATTATCCTCTATTCTTTCTCTATTTGCTCTGCTCTTGTCTGGGCTGACGTAGCTGATGGTGCGCGTGGCGCGCCTAACTAGCGGCTGATGCACATTTTACGCATTTGGAGAGATGGGCTGCAACTTTGCTTTTACTGGAAGATGGTCCACTTAACGCACGGGTGTAGACTACATATAAATGACAAATGAATGAAAATTAAATTGGGAGTTTTTACTTCATATTTTATGAATAAAAATGATGGGGGAACACATTTATGACGTCTTTTTAAACTAAATTTTCTAGCGCGACCTGCCTGCTTCACTTAAGTCACTGCTTATTAAGGTCCGTCCAAAATTACCGTGGCCCACCCAAAAATGAAAACCTGGCGCCGCGCCTGTTATGAACCTCTGCAAATTGTTGTTCTTCACTTTATCAAACTCAGACTTTGTACAGCTAATGTCAAGATGTAAAATTATGAATTCAGTCGAGCTCTTCCGTCCCTCCCTCTCCTGCTCTCCTGGAAACCCGACATCGGCTGTCAGAAGCGGGAGGTGAAGAAGGAGATGAGGCAAACAGAGTGAGTGCGACGTAAAGAAACCAGACTGGTGTGGAGGTGAGTAAAACAGCTGGAAAAGTGTGGGTGTTGAATCCCCCACGGGTGCGACGCCCATGCGAGCGACCGGTACTGGCTGCTGTCACCTGTTGTGAGCAGCTCTCTGCTGTCTGAGGGTAGGCCCCGCCCACAATACTGCGGCTACTGCAGTGTTTTCTTTACCGTGGGAAATGGGTAATAATGGCTCTTTGATGGGAACAGGTTGCCGACCCCTGGTATAAGATCTGAGCTGGTAAAACAAAAATCCTCATCAGCAGGCTTTTTTGAAAGTGGGGGGGACACAGCTGCCAATCACAAATTTTGCCGGGGACATGTCCCCGGCGTCCCCGGTTAAAATGACGCCTATGGTTTCAACACACCTGATTTCAATCATCAGGGGTCTCATTTATCAAACATTGCATAGAATCCTTACTAAAACCGTACTTAAGCTCAGCAAAAAAAAGTACTTACGCCAAGTAGGTTTGTGATCTATCAAACATGGAGTACGCACAGCTGCACGCAATCTCCGCTTCATAAATCAGAAACTATCTACAAAGGTTCTCAGCTGCATTTTAGTCACATCCCGCCCTCACCACGCCCACTTACTGCCATAAATAGTCAGTGCAAAGTGCCTTGTGGATCTCATGCATGTACATAAGCCGGCTGTTGCAGCGCTCCGCCAATGACGATGGCGACCGTAGATCAAGGCAGATCAAGGAAGCGCAATTTCACAGAAGCAGAAGTTGAGGTGCAGACATGAAAGGAAGTGCTTCTGCAAAACAAATAAGAGAAAATCCACGGAGTGGCACAGCGTTGCTGAAGCCGTCAATGTTGTGGGTTATTCAGAGAGATCTGTGGTGGATATAAAAAAAAGGTCCAATCAGGATTCAATCCCAAGACTCCCGGGTAAAAGCCATGTGCGCTAACCAATCGGCCAAACGAAAATCTTCCTTGTCTAAGTAGCCAGTGCACATCATGAATCGGGTCACAGTTACAGAACACACACTGTCACAGACGCATGACATTCTGTCTCTATCTGTCCCCCTGCTGATATTCTGCATTCCGTATTCTGCGTTTCAGGCTGTGTGTGTGAGTGTGCACGCATGTGTGTGTGTGTGTGTGTGTGTGTGTGTGGGGGGGGGGGGTTCTAGTTCTGTGTGAAAATGAAGCAGTACAAGTGATAATGCTGCAGGATTTCATAATTTTATCCTTCTCATCAGCAGCACTGCAGGTGCTCTCCATGTCCAACATGTGTGTAAGCCAGGTCCTTATCCAACTTAAAGTTACGCACATTTTTCCGCTAAGTTTTCTTTCATGAATCCCAAAGTTTGCGTGGAAACTTGCTTACGCAGTTTTCCGACCCCGTTTTGTGCGTAAGCAAGCTTGATAAATGAGGCCCCTGGTGATTACCAGCTGGTGCAGAGCCTGATGAGCTGCTGCACAAGTGATTCAACCACTGAATCAAGTGCGTTGGAGCAGAGAAACAACTAAAACTTGCTGAAAACTGCCCTTCCAGACCCGGAATTGAATACCCCAGCTTTATACTATCATCAGAGTATCGCCGGGGGTTTTAGGGATGCCTCTAGGTGGATAAAGAAGGAAATGATTTGAGTAGAGATGCATCGATTCTGGTTTTGAGAGCTGATATTGATTCCTGCAGATACAGATATTTACTCAAGGAACTGTAATTAGCATATAGTTTTTTTCCCCCCATTTGACCTTAAATTAAAATTAGGATTGTGAAAGTATTAAAAAATCCGCATTGAAGAAATAAATGTCCAGATTTTAGAGTTTCAGATTGGCTGATGTTGAGCCAATTTTCCTGTTTCACATCCTGACATCAAGCAGCCATTGAACACAAATTCATGTTGAACGGATACGTTTGTATGAAAAGTGATGGATCCCTTCTAGTCAGATACGGCATTCTGAATGGAAGCAATTCGTGTCAAATTTAATGGCTCAGTCTGCAGCTCCGGGAGCAGATGTACATGTGTAATCGTTATGTTGTGTCTAGGTTCTCCTGAGTTCCACGATCTTCATCGCAGCATCTTCATTTACTGTCTTTCAGTGATGTTAATAAAGTATTTTATGGTCCAGCTCTTCTTTAAATTCTTTGGGACTGGGATTGGTCTGTGAATGTTGAGTTGGCCTGCTCCGTCTGGCTGCAGGCTGAGATCAGGCTGTCATGTCCTTTCTGCTTCAGACATAATTTGACAGAAAGAGAGTCAAGGTCCAGCAAACAGGCTGGACTTGGTGCCAGCAAAGTCCGGTTAGAATTCAGCTCATGTTTGCAGGAAGAGGCCATTAATTCCATCTTTTGTCAGTAAAGTGTTTCGGAGCAGCACTGTTTAGCTCCACTATGTACACAGAAGACAGAGTAACCAGCGGACATTTCCATCCGTGCAGATCCCTGTGGGGATCGGGGGAGCCACAGTCTTTTCACACACATGTCAGCTTGGACAAGAGAATATTTGTCAGTACACCCACCTGACACAGGACTGTCGGGGGTATGATTTGAATAACGAGAATGTTTCTAACCTGAATCTGAGATGAAAACAGATAGTTTTGGTCTTCTGAACTGATCACCCATCTGTTCAGCCACTACTGTGACTGAAAACTTCCCAGAGTTGGACTGTGGTGAGGTTATTTTCTCTATTTCCAGCATCTCTCTTGTTTTTTTTTTTTTTGCCAAGATGCCTGAAATTGGAGCTCAGCATTCCTTTGAATATCTGCTGCACAGCTCAGAGGGTGATGTAGTTCATTTCTCCAGATTTAGGCTCTCTCACTCCTTCCCTCTCGCTCAGCCCTTCTCCATCACTTGCTGGCCGTAAACCAGAGATCTGGGACAGACGGGCCTCCCCTGCGCTTTGTCCTACTTTAGGACTGTCCTTACTCCTCTTTCTTCTTGTTCCTTTTCCTCTGTCATTTCCATCCACCTGTCTTTTACCAACTCTATCAGTCTTTATTAATAATTCCACCATCTGTGAGTGTTTCATCAGACCAGAACGATGCTTCTGTCTGGTTTGCAGGAGCCAGAGGGGAAATCATTACTTACATTCTTTTTCACTGGACATGGTGAAGAAAATACTTGTCGGTCATGAAACACCTTCCCTGTGATCTGCAGAGAGGTGATGGGTAGGCTCTGCGCTTTTTGGTTGAAAAGCTCCGTGTTGGTGAAGAGAGAGATCACACATGAGTCTGGTGTGGATACCACCTCTCTTCTGAGCCAATTACCCAAGTTTGGACAAAGAAACTGTTTAAACACAAGTTCATCTCAGGATATCTGCTAAAACTTGAGCGACAGTGTGAGCATTAGCCTTGGTTTGAGTTTCAAAAACCACTCCAAAACTATTATTTTAGTCTTTATATTATTTTCATCTGCCATTCACTGAATTATTTCATTTACTAGATTTTTTTATCCATGTTTACATGTTTGTGTTTTAAGCTTTATCTCTGTCACTGGCAGGTCAACCACCTGGTGGAGGATGTTTTAGTTCTTGTATTTTATTATTACATGCACAAAATTTTAATTAGAAAATATTTACCAAAGAAAAATTTGATGGGGTAATTATTGTATGTATTTGGGCGCTTTTAAAGCTTAATATACTACACTACAACTTGACCAATAAGATGTGAATTTCCATATAAATATGAAAATCCAGTCTGATTGGTCTTGAATGATTAACCAGAAGATTTAGAATTCTTTGTTTATTCAGGGATTGTACGACACTTTGCATTAATTCAAGAAGAGAGTCAAGTTGATAAAAAGTAAGAGATTTATTTTCTAAACAATTAAAATATGACAACTCGGACACTTTATGTGATGAATGAATTTAAGTGGATGGAATGTGAGGGGTGATGATGTGTGAATGTGATGTTATCAGAACCTTCGTATCTGGAGAAACTGAGTTCTGAGTGGGAGTGAATTTGGTCTGCTAAAAACTCACAAAGTTGGTTCTTCTCAAAAACACATCAGATGCAATCTGTCGAGTCTACGTACCAGCTCGGAGACCCCCGTGGTAGATCCAGAATGTTTTGAGGTCCGGGGACCCCAGAGGTACCGAAGTCCGTAGAAGAAACTGCAGTGCCACTAAACTGGTCTCGGGATGTCTCCAGGTCACGACAGTTTTTTTTTTTTTTGCATCTTAGAAATAACTCTTAAGGAGTTGAAGTTGGTTCAGCTTTATTCTGAAGGAACCGTTTGCGGTCAGCTGTAGCGTGCAACAGGTTTTTGATAGCTTGTCAAAAGATGATCTGGGTTAAAGAGGTTTGCTCAGGATGGCCGGTCCGAAGCTTTCTCAAGAACTCTCAAGAACTAGAACTGACTCACGGTGAAGTGAGTCCTGTTTTAATAATCATCATATTTTGATTTACTAACAATTCAGAATTTGACACGTAAAAAGGGTTTTACCAACAAACCTCAGAAAACACGCCTTGCGTCAGATACAGGAGTTCTGATTGGTGGAACAGAAAGCAATGTGTCAGGATATTAGCTTAACCTTGTCATCGTTATGTGTCTGAGTGTGTGAGCTGTCAGTAGATAGATTTAACAAGTGAATCACTAACTTTACTGATCATAACATCATAAGTATCATCCACATTAATTCAACACAGATTAATCTAAACATTGTTATTATCCTTCAATCATTATTGTTCATTCAACCAAATAATTATTTATTCGTCTTGTTCATTATATGATTTAATTTTGAAAGTTCATCCATCTTGTGCTGTGAATAAAAACCAGTCTTAGATAAGAGTGAGCTTGGAAAGACCTTGGCGAAGCAACAGTATCTTTCTTGCAGATTAAAGCACCAGTTAAGACTTATGTCTCCAAATGACCCGATACTGAAGAGGTGGCCTGTAGATGGAAAACCAGACCATTTCCGGCGGCTACAAAAATGTTTGACAAAAATGGAGCTATTAGGTAAAAAAACAAACAAACAAACATTTCTTTCATTAATTTTTACCTTAAAGGCACACTAAGAGACAATGTGTAGTTTTAACTGTTAATTTCTGGAAATATCCATCGAAATGTTGTTGAAAATAAATTAAATGATGCTGAATTGTTGAGAACTTTTGGCGGCTTTGTAAAGTATAACCATAAAAAATAAAGACAAGATGGCGCCGGTGTGTGTGGCACGCCGTCTGTCTCACGGACACTCTCCTCTGTACATGTTTATTCCTTTTTTGGTTCTTGCGCTTTGTGTGGACAGTGCATCCCTACTGCTGACTTATGATCGAGCAACGCTTCTGGAACTCTGGCCTGATGTCGGTTTCATCAGCCCGGTGATTGTGACGAGCCGGGGGGATTTTAGTCCCCCGCGCTCATTTCGGAGCCTCTCGGTTCCACCCGTCCCTCCACTGTGTGCATCCGTTCGTCATCAGCGGAGAAGGCGCCGCTGGCGCTGTGGCTGTTGAGCTGGGAAACTTGTGCACCTACGTGCCAAACCGCCTCGGTCCTGGAAGGAGCTCGCCGGGCTGTGTGGGCCTGGACATCTTCTTGTGGCGCCGTCGCGTTTGTTGGATCCTCCACCATCCTGCTTGGTGCCATTGGTGGGCTTTGACTTGGATGCTCCATCGCAATGTGTATTCCGGGGGTTTTGCTACCGCTGGAAGGGTGCTAACCTTGCTAATCTGCATCATGTGGACTACGTGTCAACTGTGCCTGTGTCTCTGGATTCAGCTGCTACTGGACCAAATACGTTATCGTCGGCTCACCTCGGCCTGGTTAGTGCAAGGTCAGTAATGAACAAAACTTTTATTTTGAAAGACTTCTTTGAGGAACAAGGACTCGATTTTTTGGGTGTTTGTGAAACCTGGATGCCGATGGGAGACACGAGGGCCCTGTTGGAATTATTACCTGCAGACTGTAGTTGTTTTAATGCACCAAGAACTGCAAGCAGGGGCGGGGGGCTCCTCATTGTTTATAAATCAGGTTTCAGCTGCAAACAGATTATCCCTTTAAGTCCTTTTTCTAGTTTTGAGGTTTGCTTTTTTGAACTTGGACCTTTTCCTCAACTTTTTGTGGCGCTGATTTATCGCCCGCCTGGACTGAATGTGGAATTTCTAAAAAACTTTGCTGATTTCATGGCTATGAATGTGTTGAAATATGATCAGATTTTGAATGTAGGAGATTTTAACATCCATATTTGTTGCCCTGATAAGCCGATGGTCGACGACTTTTTGCACCTGTTAAGTTCACTGAATCTTTCTCAGTGGGTTAAGGGTCCTCCACATGTGAAGGGACACACTCTTGACCTAGTTCTTTCCTCTGGTCTTCAGTCCATTAATGTGGACACGTTGAGGCCTGTTTTCTCAGACCACTCTCTGATTTTATGTAATTTTAGTGTTCCGTCTCGGCAGGTCCCAGCTTCTGTTCCTGAGAGGCGCAGTCGTGCCATAAATCCTGCTAAGGTGGTGAGATTCAGTGAGTGCTTTGGTCTAGCAGGACAGGATCTTCTCTTAGCCCACCTCCCTGTTGAAGAGTTTATTACTCGTTTTGATACGCTATGCACATCTGTTTTGGATGACGTTGCTCCCTTTAAGATTAGGAAAGGAGGGCATACGGCAGAGCCGTGGATGTCTGATGAGACCCAGGCCTCCAGGCAGGCCTGCAGGAGAGCTGAGCGAAAGTGGAAGCAAGACAAACTTCACGTGTCCTATGAAATGTATAAAAATTCACTTTCTGATTACCAGGAAGAGGTACGACAGGCTAGGATCAGATATTATGCCAACACTGTGGAATCAAATTTTCATGACCCACGCACTCTCTTCAAGGTAATTGATTCAGTACTGGAAACTGCAACTTCTGCCTCCAGGTCCACGGCTGCGATGGCCGGGACATGTGAAGATTTTCTTCACTACTTTGTGGACAAGATAGTGATGATTCGGGCTGCTACTGTAGGCCACACTCCTGTTTTCATGGCACCTATGCCACTTAGGGCAGACCTGCCAGCCTTCCAGACTATATCTACAGTATGACAGAGTTAGAGGAACTCATTTCTAAGCAAAAACCTTCTGGTTCCCCTTATGATGCTCTTCCCCCAAGGATGCTTAAGGAGGCCTTTTCTGTTCTGGCCCCTTATATACTGGTTATCTTTTATACCAGTCTGGCCTCTTGTGTAGTTCCCCTTACTTTTAAGAGGGCTGTTGGACAACCACTGCTGAAAAAGAAGGGGATGGAGGAAACTGTGTTAGCCAATTACAGACCTATCTCACATCTACCTTACTTATCTAAGCTGCTTGAGAGGGTTGTATATTTACAGTTGGTTGCATTTTTAGACACTCACGAACTCTGGGAGATCTTTCAGTCAGGGTTCAGAGCAGGTCACAATACAGAGACTGAACTTTTAATGGTTCCTAATGATGTTTTTTAGCTTGTGATGGGGAAGGGGGTGGGGGGTGGGGGTGGGGGGTGCTGTCATTGTTTTGATGCTAGATTTGTCTGCGGCCTTCGACACGGTCGATCATGACATACTTTTGGATCGGCTACAACATTGGGCGGGAATTACCGGTGCAGCCCTACAATGGCTACACTCCTATTTATCCGACAGGAGTCTTTGTGTCAGTGTAGGTGAAACCTCCTCGACCTGGGCGGGACTCAAGTAGGGTGTGCCACAGGGGTCTGTACTGGGTCAGCTTCTTTTTGCCATCTACTTACTACCGTTGGGGAATCTTCTTTGGCGGTTCAGCATGCGTTTTCATTTTTATGCTGACGACTGTCAGATCTACCTCCCCCTTCAGCGGGGGGCCAATGGGTCAATATCAAAACTTGTAGATGCTTTAGAGGATGTGTGCTCCTGGATGGCTACAAACTTTTTGCATCTGAATGACGCTAAGACTGAAGTAATTGTACTTGGCCCTGGCATGTCTACACGCCCATGCGATGCTGTGAATCTGGGCCCTTTAGCATCTAACATGAAGACCACCATCCGAAATTTGAGAGTGCAACTGGACTCAGCCCTTAAATTTGACGTGCAAATCAACCAGGTTGTGCGATCGTGTTTTTTTTTAACTTATGCCGACTAGCCAGAATTAAGCCCCTGCTGTCCAGAGTACACCTAGAGACTGTCACACATGCTTTTGTTCTTTCAAGGCTCGAGTACTGCAATGCACTGTATGCCGGCCTTAGTCAGGGTGCGGTAGCACGCTTGCAGTTAGTACAAAACTCAGCCGCTAGGTTCGTGACAGGCACTAGGCGCAGGGAGCATATCACCCCTGTGTTGGCATCCCTTCATTGGCTGCCTGTGCAATACAGGGCAAAATTCAAGATCTTGGTGCTGGCATACAAGGCCTTACAAGGAACTGCTCCAGCATGTCTTGGCAACCTTTTGCATAGGCATGCCCCCTCGCGGGCCCTTCGCTCAGCTGGCAGGGAGCTGTTGATCGTTCCACGCACTAAATGCAGGTCACGGGGGGACCATGTGTTCTCGGTGTTGGCACCTACACTTTGGAACCAGTTGCCTTTGGTGGTGCGTCAGTCACCCTCATTGGGGGTTTTTAAGACCCATTTTTTTGTCAAGGCATTCCAGGATTAGCAAATTTGACCCGGTTTCGATGCCCCGGCCTCTTAATCTTTTTTAGGATTTTATTTTTTGCTTTTACTTTCCTCTTTTAATTGATTTTATGTTGGTTTTACGATTGTTTTATTTTATTCTGATGGTTTTATGTTTTTATTGTGTTGTGTTCATCACTTTGGGCGTCTGCATTGGTCGCAGAAAGGGCTTTATAAATAAATGAAATGAAAATGAAAATCGGGTCTAAAATACATGGGAGCACGTCCAAAGCCCTTTTTACAAGACACACCATGCTGGCAAATCAGAGTAATATTACCGCAATGGTGTGTCTTATAAACACGCCATGCCACCATGGTGATGCGCAAATTTTGCAGCATTCGTTAAGCCTCGCTCGGGAGTAATATTGTGGTAATTGTCTGTCCTATAAACAGCGATTGCGCATTGGTGTAACAGAGTGAAGTATCAAGATCACGCGGGGGTTACTGCCGAGTTCCGGCCGGCAACAATTTAGAAAATGAAAGGAAAAAGTGGCTGTAAATTTTGCTTTTTTTGAACAAAATCAGCTGAGATGACAAACTGGAGCAATGCAGTCCTCCAAGGGCTTCTCTCCATTAGAGCTGGAGGTCAGATCACTGGAGAGTGCACGGGGACCGTGGAGGACAGACACCTTGTTAAAAATACTTAACAATCGTGGCTTCAATTGCAATAAAAAGTAAATTATGTCCAAAAAAATCAGAAGTCCACGGCAGTGCAGACACCACCCCCATACCCCCTAAACACCTTAATCTAACTGCTGAAATGTTTCCTTGGCTGTCAGCTAGCCACTTTATTATTGACCAACAGAGTTCCTGGTATATAATGTGACCAACTTTGAAGGCAGATCCTGAGAGGAGGAATCGTTCAACCACGGGGAAAGGATGTAGCATGTCGGTAAACACTGAAGTCAAAGCGCTAAGTGATGATGGCACGTTACTCTGTGAGCGGCTCTCGTGCAGGACCTGCTAGCCGAGGATTCGAAACAGCCGGCTGCTACCACTTCAACTTTAGGACAAACTACCAGATTCCCCAAAGAAAAAAAGCACCATTTGAAGTAGGGTTGGGTGATAAATAGGAAATTTGTCGTTATCGAAATTTGTGACTCTTATCGAGATAATTTTTCCCACGTCAATAAATTTGATAAGAAAAAAAAATGAAAAGACGCGTGTAGGTTGGCAACATTCATGTCCCTTAAAGAAGTACCACCTTGAGTCACGTAAAAATGTTACTCAACGTAATACATGTAACACTTCTAGTGGACAACTTTTGTTTCTGCGCATACCTGTAGTTATCATCCATTTATCGTTATCAAGGTTAAATCCTCTAAATTTCATGATATTGATTTTAGGCCATATCGCCCAGCCCTAATTTGAAGTCACGGACAACAACAGACATTTGGACATAGAAAATGGCAACTGGTGTTTTGCGCTCTCTTGTTTCCTCTGGCAATGCGGGTTTCAGGTTCCGGCAGAAGTGTCGGAGGGAAGCTGCCTAAGGAGAAAAGTAAGTGTGTGACCATGTTTGCATTCAAAACCTAGTTTGTTCTGTAGATTTGCTATAGCAGCTTTAAAGTAGTACTTATAAGCACGAGCTCTCGCGATTCAGATAATTCCCGACGTTCTGCAGCCACCTCCTTCAACTTGTCATGGACAGAAGTGTGTGTTGGTGTTTTTAGCTTTTACTCAAGTAGAGTCTCGTTAACGGATGGCTTTGCACTTTTTTGCTGCCCATCTAGATTTTATCGACATGTTTTTGTTGGTTTTTAAATGGTTTTATATGTTTTTATTTTTCATGTTCATTTCTTCTGTGCAGCACTTTGTTTGGTCCTTGGGCCACGTGAAGGCACTATATAAATTAAGTTTAGTAGTAGTAGTAGTAGTTGACGCTCTTTTTTTTTTAGCTTCATCAGATAAATGAATACACTCTGTTAGCCACTTCTAGCTTACGTTCTTTTACAATCAGATCCCATTTGTCCCATTAAGAGTCCTCTGATGGTAATTAGAGGGAGTGCAGTGCAGAGGTGGAGGGTGGGGAGCTTTGGCTGGACTCTTCATGAATTCCCTCTCAGTATATTAGAGTTAACTGCGCTATCAAGAGGTGTTCAGGGGGTTCGGCTTTTCCCAACACTCACCGCTGCATCATCAAAGTGGAGAGGCTATTTTTAGCAGCAGCAGCAGATGCATGGCAGCAGTGGAGCAGCACGGGCCCAAGTAAATGATCAGAGGGTTGGGTGGGACGTAATGTGTGCATTTGCATATATGAGCAGAGCAGCAGCAGGAGGATCTAAAGCTGCATTTAGATCATGTGCCATCGACATGAGAACGCTGCTCGGTGAAAGCTAAAGGGACTAAATTATTAAGCACAACAACACAAATCAATGGTAGCTTTTTGTTCTTTCTGCTTCTCACTGAAGAATCCTAGTAGCACCTAGTAGGATGATTTTACATCACTTCAACACACACATGCACACGCACGCGTTTGTGGGAATGCAAAAACACACACCATAAAACACATTTTTCCTTTTTGTTTTCCTTCCCATTATTCCCAGAAGCCCAGAGCGCAGCAGCAGACTGACTGGATCCGCAGTGCCTTTAAATATCGGCCAACTTCAGGAAGTGCCTCGTGTATCTTTTATTGCTGAGGGGCTTTTTGAAGAAACGAGTCAGGCCTGTGTGAGAAGTGACTCATGACTGAAATCAAACCAGCAATAATTAGACAGTGATTGATTTATTTTGTCTTCACTGTTAGAATTTGATATTTTATTCATGATTTTCAGTCTTTAATTTGAAGCTCAAACTGAGACGTTAATTGTGTCTTGTGCTTGTGTTGATGATGCTGTCACCGAGTGTGACTTGGTGCTTTGTGCATGCCTCACCTGGTGTCAGGTTGACTTCTTGTGATTGAAGGGTGTTGAGCGGCATCACCTTGTTTTTGTCACAGCGTAATTCTGTCATGGAGGCAGCTGTGTGTGTGTGTGTGTGTGTGTGTGTGTGTGTGTGCACCCTCTAGCTTTTTACTCATTTTCCTGTGTAGTGATTAGCTCTGACGTCACAAAAACAGCTCATTATTTCCTCTCTGTCTCTCTCTGACCTCTCTATTCAACAATATTGCATCTCAATTTGTTCCTGCCTCTCAGTGAGAATGAACAGAGGCTAATTTAAATTATATCCACTGCTGCCGTCCGCTCCTCTGCATTGCATAATGCTGTTTAAAACAAGATGCATTGTGTTATTTTTGTATTTTCTGCAGCCGCCTCCTTCAACTTGTCATGGACAGAGGTGTGTGTTGGTGTTTGTGCATGCTTCTTGTGCTCATGTGTCTGTTTGCACCAGCAGTAGGCAGTAGTGGGAGTTTCTTTTTTTTTAAGTTCACGGGAGATGATGAGTCGGCAGTGTTTCTGGCCAGGAAAGGTTTGGGCGTCTTGTTGCATTAATAATGGAGACATGGCTGGAGGTATTTATAGCAACAGTGGCAGGATGAATGGGAGGTGATATGAGATAAAACACATCCTGCCAACTCACTTCAGTCAGCTGGAGGACAGCATGGAGCTTCAGAGAGGAGGAGATGATAAAGTAGACACGGTCCACCAGTGAGTGAGCTCTGCAGCTGAGGTGTTTTACATGTTTTGGTCCGTTGATGATTATTAGTTGATTTTGTCAGTAGATTCTATAGGAATACAGCGCCAGCAAAGGGAAATCCCAACAAGGCAACATCACTTAAATGGGTTTGCTGATGTCATATTTATCAGCCTGCTGAGCAGGAATGGGATGCCTCTGTCCCACCGGTCTCTTTCTGGTGCTTGGAGGAAAAGCTTTCAAATTTCAGCACACACACACACACACACACACACACACACACACACACACACACACACACACACACACACACACACACACACACACACACACACACACACACACACACACACACACACACACACACACACACACACACACACACACACACACACACACACACACACATGTTGTTATAATTGTAAAGGCTATAAAACCCAAGTTGAATGTGGATTTGATTAATTAATACACAACATTTTGTTGTGTATTGAACACACGTTCCACCAGATCTTTGCATTTATTGTTCAGCATGTCTGACGCCCTCAGAAATGTTCGATATCTTGTGAGTGTGATTACTGTAATGATTCTTCTACCTTTTAATTTTCTGCCTCAGTGCCTCTTTCTTTCACCAATGGGGACTCGGTCTTCATGTTTTTTTTTAAATGAAAAAGAGTCAACATTTTGATATTTGCGTTTCTCGTTCCACCGTTGATGAGCTCAGAGTCTGGATTGGGTTGGTTTTTCTTTTGGTAGAGTTGCTGTTTTATGGGTATGTTTTAGCTGCTGTTGGGTCATTAGATACCATCTATCTCTCTGGCTTTAATTCAGTTGGATCAGCTACATTTATTCACACCATCAAACAAATGTCACTTTATTTCAGTGTAGAGACAGGTTAAAACAGTTCATACATTATTTATTTCAAAATAAAGTTGCTATTCTTAAATGGTGAAATATGTTTCTACACTTTAAACAACAAACTGATGCTGTCTTCATCTTTACTACATACAATCTCAGCATGTCTGAGATGCTTGTTTGATTCTGATTCACATTTCTGCCACATTTCCAAAAGCACTTTTAAAATGTCTTAATTTTTCCTTCTTCATCTTGCTTTTGAACTATGATGTGAACCTAAAACCCATATTTTATATCTAATCTCTGAACCTTTTAGTTAAATATTTGCAAGAATTTTCAATCAAGTCATAGGAGAAACAGATCCAAACCAACAAAATGCAGAATATAGAAAGAAAGAAAGAAAGAAAGCCAGTTAGTTTTTGAGGGAAAACCCAGGAATGTTTTCCCTTAACACTTTCCTTTATCGCTTTGAACAGAACAATTGTTTCAGATTTCTCCTCTTATATCTAATAAATTTTATAAAAGTTCATTTGGAACAAATTGTGTAAAATAGAACAGAAAACCCATAAACGTGCACACTTTTCACTATATTCTAACTCAGCATCATAGCCAGAATTCAGCTGTGTCCTTTAAAAAGTTCTGCATGAATGCATTTTAAAAGCAGAACGAATTAAGGCAGCAAACCAAACATGAAAGTGAAAGTGAAGTACACAAGTGTTCATTCGTTAGACACTTTTGTTCAAAGCAACTCACAAGTTACCTAACATGCACGTTTGTGAGGAAAACATGCTAACATGCTAGGAATTTAACCAGCAACCTCATTGCTTCCATGGCAGCAGTGAAACCAACTGCGTCATAATGAATGCTTTTCTTTTGCGTATCACAACGTTTTTTAGTCTGCTTCAGCATCTTCTAATGATGATGACACAACCAGCTCGATATAATCCAACACCAGAGGCCAAACCCACTAAACTCCATCTTGTGTTCTTGATGCTTCTCTTGAATTGAAACTTTTAGTTTGACCTTGCAGCTTGTAATAAACCATCTCACTGACTGCGTAGCTCTGGAGTTTCACTTTTAATTAGATCCATAAAATACCCGCTCCTCTCTTTATGCTGCATTTACCAATTATTATGCTAGCTACATACACTCGTCTTCTATGTTGTTTTAAACGTGCCTTTGATTTGTGACTGTGCAGATTTATGTTTTAAATGTTCCTCGGTTGTGCAAAACTAAAGGGAGAAACATTGAGTTGAGTTGACGAATGACTTTTTGCTGCTTACTTCAGACATTTGGTAGGCAGCCTTGGGTCTTATTTTGTGGGAATGGGGTGAAAATGCATTGCAGTCCTGCACACAGCGGAACACCTGACCCTACCAGATAAAATGCTTATTAGCAGTTATTCGTTCATCATTATAGAACTAAAAAAGCAAAACATTGCATTGAGATTTGTTTTGTTACAGCACGTTCCACACATGCTCAGCTTTTTGTTTTAATGCGTGGTGTAAAGGTGCATTATGTAAGAATGAGGTAAGAAGGACATCCTGTGGTCATATTTGGGTACTGCACCCCATTTCCAAACACACTAGTGACCTTCATGGCTGTGGCCAGCCACGGCTCAGCCCCTGAAGATTCTAGATGATGAGCGAAAACGAGTGACACAGAGTAAGTTGATAAGTAGATAAATACATTTCACTGTAATATTGAGTTGTGGGTAAATCAGCTTGAGATTTTTTTTAGAGCTGACTCTTTGCTTCTAACTCACCATTAGCAATGTTAGCGCAATGCTAGCCTGAGTCCTCCTTCACCTGATACTAGAGTAAAACAAAAAGACGCCCTGGCCCCGTAGGGGTACCAGAAATAACTTCTGGTTTGCTCCTGTTACTGGTTTAGGATCATTACTAAACACAGCTGTGTTTTGCCGAACGTGTTGAATTGCAATTGTCAGCACCGCAGAATCGACAGCCCTGCGGCTCATAGATTGTAAACAAAGACTGTCCCTCTTTGTTTTTTAAAGGGTAACTATGCAGTTTTCGATTGCTTTTAGCATTCTCTAGAGTCCGTTATTAATTCACTGTCGCTGAAACTCTCCTTCTCCTGTACATTAGCGATTCGTCACTAAATCAAACCAATCAGCTGTGTTCAAACATGCAGAAAACGAGCTGGAAGCACACTCAAGCACTATAGCATGTTAGCTAGCCACTTTATTAAGTTCCTGGTAAATAACATGACTCCTGAGAGGAAGAGTCATGTTACCACAGAGAAGGGCTGTGGCGTGTTGCCAAACCCGAGCGGCTAGTTGATGGGACAACGGCCAGGAGCGCTGGCCAGCTGGCTGCTGGTGTCCGAGCGACGCATTGAGAATTTAATAGTGTGTAACGACAAGGTGACTCCTATTGTGGTCAGACATTCTTTTTCTATTTTACCTCCATCATAAAGGATTTCCTTGTCTCTTCTGACGCTCCAACATGTTACAGAAAATGCTAACTGGGTGTACCTCGTCTGTCCTGAGGTGTAAAAACATAGATCGTCGTAAAGCGTTGCTGCTTCACTCAAGGTACGTGACTTCAGGGTAGCGGACTGGATACTCTGAAGTTGCAAGTGAGATATTCTGGCCAAAGGGGCTGGAAGGTGAGTGACATTTCATCAACCCTGTAAAGGGTCATTTTAGCACTTACTGGCACAAGAAAATGATTTAAAAATATGAAAAAGTTACTTAGTGTCCCTTTAAAAGGAGAAAAACTGACAACCGCCAGCCAGCTCAACATGATTGAGACATTACACGTTTTGTGATCAGTTCACTTTAACATAGACATAGTAAATATGATTTAAAAGGACATGAAGAACATTGTGTGTCCATATATGGAGTAAAATTGTGGACTAAATTAAATACTGAAATCAAGAATGCAAAAACAATATTGACTTTCAAAAAAGAGATAAAAACTGAAATGATTAACCTACATAGATCTGTTACATAAATGTGTGAGGGGAGGGGGGTTGGGGGGATGTAAAAAAAAGGGAACAAGTCTATGTATTCATATGTGTATATATGTATGTATATAGTGATCCCTCGTTTATCGCGGTAGATGCGTTCCAGACCTGGCCGCGACAGGTGAAAATCCGTGAAGTAGGGACACCATATTTACAGTATTTATTTAACAGGTACGTATTCAGTATTCAGACTTTTAAAACCCTCCCTTTACATAGAAATTTTTTTACTTGTTTTTTTATAGTTTTATTACAAAAAGTGCATTTTATGATGAAATTGATGAAAAAAAACCCAAGAATTTCTTGATATTTCGCATAGAAAAATACCGCGAATCGGTGAAAAATACCGCGAATCAGCGAATTTCCCTTGAATAAGGTTCCAAAGAAAAAATCCGCGAAGTCATGAATCCGCGATAAACGAACCGCAAAGTAGCGAGGGATCACTGTATAGGTCTATAACTTTATGCTTCCTTCTGTGTAACTTGTTTTCTCTCTTTTGTTCAATTCATGGGTTGAGGTTGTGTCGGCCAACCAGTCCAGAAACTATATTGTTCAAATTTTTTAAGAATCATATGATTGTTTCATTTGTATTAATGTTATTTTAGTTAAAATGGGCAGATAACATAAGTTTTTCTTCTTATTTAGTTCTGTATTTTTATTTTAATGTCAATAAATGAAAATAAAAGATGAAAAAAAACATTCTTACATATTGTTTTGCATTTGTACAATTACTGTTTCTTCCAGATAAACATTGGGTTTACCAGGAAACATGACATAAAGGAGCTAGTGTGTAAAGTTAAAGTGAAAACTGACTGACTTTTACTTTTTATCAGTGCAAACATGGGCTGCATGGTGGCGCAGTGGTTGGCACTGTTGCCTCGCAGCACGATGGTTGCAGGTTCGAAACTCAGCTCGGCGTGGAGTTGCGTGATCTCCCCATGCATGTGTCGCTTTGGATAAAAGCGTTTGCTAAATGCATAAACATAAATATGAATGAATTCAGACAGATCCTATTTTAAATAATCTTTCAGTGTTTAAAAGTTTCTACAGGCCCTGAATCTGCTGATTCAGCCATTGCTTGATCTCAGATTAAATCTGCCTTCACCTTTAGAGGCAAGACGTACTCAGATTGTGACAGCGCTGCCTTGCATTTGGCCTTTTGCTTGTTCCACCTCATTTTTAGTGTGTATAAGAGAGCATAAATCACTCTCACCCTGTCTCCTGGTAAGAGGTGTTGAATTTCACCCAATTTCTAAAATCTGCCTTCAGTTCTTTCAGAGCTGCACGTTCATCACAACCTCGGCTTCAGCCAGCTCCCTGTGGGTCAGATCAAAACTTCCACTGCTACACAAACTCTGCTGACGTTCTTAAATGTTTTCAAGGAGAAAAGACAAAGCAGAAACCCATCCCGCTCTTCTGTAAAGTTGGCTTTTTACTAGATAGAAAAAGAAAACAGGGACCTGGAAGAAGCTACATGGTCAACCTCTCGTTTGTTTCCCCAGGCTGTTCAACAGCAGCCACTTTTAATATTTCACAGCTCGTCATATGTTCAGCCGGTCCCCTCCCCCTGCAGCTACTCCCATTTTGGGTTATTTATTCATGACCTAGACACGTGTTGCCAACTATTAGCCCCAACTTGGCGTTCAGCAATGCTCTTCAGAACGTGGAGTGGGTCCTGACACTCTGAACAGAGCCACCACTTCAGCTCCTGCGCCAGACGAGATTGTGTGATTCAGAAAATTACTCAGCTCTCTGAAATATTGCAGCTTGCAGAATGCATGAACACATTCTGCGCGGTCCCACAGAGATTTAGTGGCGATGATGAATCAAGCTAATTAATTAGCAGGCTATTTGAATGTGATCTCAGCTCTCGCTCTCCAGATGATTGATTTTCTTCATCTCATCTACAGAGAAAAGGAGCTTCAACCAACAGTTTGACTTAAATCGCCTGCATGCAGGTGAATGTGTTTGTTTTACTGAGGCAAAGCTAAAACAAGGAATGCAAATCAAGAAAAACAGTAAAATATTAGTAAGTAATGTTGTAATTTACTGTAGCATCATGAATGTCCTGTTTTTGACCAAAAGTTCATGATCTGCTGCCTCTGCTCGAGTGGAGACATAAAGTCTCTGACAGGCTAATCTACAGGAGATAGTGGCCAAGGTCTTTCATGCCCTCTGCTCATCTGAACTGCTTCACCTTTTACAGCTCAAGACGAAGAACTCTCTTGATAAATACATAATCAAACGTTTGTTATTACCAATAATAATGTGAGCCCAATGTTCAATCAATCTGTGAAATGACAATGTTATTACTTGATATTATAATCCTGTGATCAGTAGTATTTTACAAGTTATTATAATCCTGGACATTTGCACTAGACACTAACGACACGTAATGCTAAAAGGACCTCGACATTCTGGATCCAAACAGAGGCTTCCCCTGGGGTACGTAGACCAACAGATGGTGTCTCATGTGTGTTATAAATCTCCAACCATAGTTTAGAGCTTAACATTCACTCCCACTCAGAACTAAATGCTTCTCCGGATCCGCTGGTTCTGATAGCAACATTCCACACATACATCGTTCATCTCACGTCTCGCTCCACCTTAGTCCATCAGTACACAGAGTGTTAAAGTTAGTCTTGTTTAAATTGTGTAGAAATAAATTTCTTAACTATTATAAACCTGACTCTCTCTCTCTTTCCTCAGAGTTAATAAGAAGTGTTTCTTAATCCCTGCAATAAGAAGTTCTGATCTTCTGGTTCAAATAGTCAAAGATCCATCAAATTGATATTTCGTATTTCTATGGAATCTCACATTTTATGGTTCATAAGTAAGATGTAAACGACCCATTCTTTACATTATACAATAATACGAAACTATTTTATTTATTTTTGATGTTTCTTTTATTATGTTGAGCTATTTGTGTAACTAAAAAAACTCATCAGACCGTCACTATTTTAAATAAAACATATTAAAGGAGCAATATTTCTTTTTGGTAAAAGCCGTTCAAGCACGCAACTTATTGAAACAAGCAAAGCAAAACAAACAAGGAAAAAAATCAAATGTCCAACCTCCTTTCATAGGGTCCCACCAAAGTCACAGAATCTGATGGACTGCAGAAAACACACACACACACACACACACACACACACACACACACACACACACACACACACACACACACACACACACACACACACACACACACACGTACGCACGCACACACACATGCACACGCACGCACACACACTAGCTGTAATGATAAAGTTGAGACTTAGCTCTGTTCCCAAACAATAACTCCATCATTTAACATTTCCTAAAAAGTAAATAACCAGACACTAAACAGATTATATAAAACGACTCCATCATTTACACAACGACACATTCCATACATGACGGAGTTCAGCTAGCTTGTTGTTTGGCTTCTCCGAGCCTAGCATAAGCTTTTTGTACACAGAGGGTATGTGCAGTGAGGAGAGAGACGTTCAGAGGAGCAGTTTGATGGATTGGATATTTTCCAATCAATTAGAAGGGAACCAATGATGGATTGTTTTTTTTTTTTCAGAATTGTACATTTCAGAGGTGATAAAAATTATTATTTTTTGACAAGACATTTCATTTATTGTTTGCCACCGGAAGGTGAAGAGCTTTTCAAGTAATATGGCAAAAAAATAAAAAATAAAAAACATCTGAAGCTGTTAAAGCCAACAGCATGTACGCTGATCTAAAGGCTTAGGAAAATAACATTCATCATGTTTCACAGGTCTGACAAGAATAAAAAGTTATTCTTTCACTTTGCTTGGACATAAAAATGGAAAAAAAAGAAAAAAAAATGGAAAAACACATCATTAATGGCCTTTGAGAGATTTAGCCTTCAGATAGTTATTAGAAAAGTATTGAATAATTTATTTTGTTGCCTAAATGCTTTATTAATTCATGGGGTGATAAAAATCGTATATTTGTCCTCATTATACTTGCGGTGTGTGAGTGCTGCAGCTGCAGCTAGTGTCTGACATTCATCAGCTGTCAGGATTTGACGAGAAAACAACCCAACAACACTTACATCAATAAGGAAGCAAATGGGTTGACTTGTAGCCACATTGTTATAATGCTGCTTCACAAATCAAAAACACAGGAGACTACAGGGTCTGTAAAACAGACAGAACACACATCGCTTCTTCATGTTTATAAGCATTTATCAGTGTTTATTGCTGCTAAGGATTTAGCTAGACCACTGAAAATGCCTCAAAATAATCATTTTGGTGAAATTATAAAGCAAAATGTTTCTTTTTTAGAAACAGAGACAAATGTTACTTGGGTTAATTTCATCCGAGACATTAAAATGAAAAATAACAAAAATAAATTGCTAGTTTCCTCTCTTGTCTTTTTGTAGTTTCTTACACCCACTCACGTTGTCGTCGTCATCATCGTCTTCCTCTTCCTCAGCATTTCCGGGTCGCAGGGGCAGCATCCCAACTAGGGAGCTCCAGACCGTCCTCTCCCCAGCCACCTCCACCAGTTCCTCCGGCAGGACCCCAAGGCGTTCTCGGACCAGATTGGAGATGTAACCTCTCCAATGTGTCCTGGGTCGACCCGGGGGCCTCCTGCCGGCAGGACATGCCCGAAACACCTCCCCAGGGAGGCGTCCAGGAAGCATCCTGACCAGATGCCCAAACCACCTCAACTGACTCCTTTTGATCCGGAGGAGCAGCGGTTCTACTCCGAGTCCCTCCCGAATTCCGAGCTCCTCACCCTATCGCTAAGGCTGAGCCCGGCCACCCTACGGAGAAAACTCATTTCGGCCGCTTGTATTCGTGATCTCGTTCTTTCGGTCATTACCCAAAGCTCATGACCATAGGTGAGGATTGGGACGTAGATCAACCGGTAAATCAAGAGTCTGGCTTTCTGGCTCAGCTCCCTCTTCACCACGAAAGATCGGCTCAGCGTCCGCATCACTGCAGACGCCGAACCCATCCGCATGTCGGCCTCCCGATCCCTCCTACCCTCACTCGTGAACAAGACCCCGAGATACTTAAACTCCTCCACTTGAGTTAGGACCTCTCTCCCGACCTGGAGTTGGCAAGCCACCCTTTTCCGGTCGAGAACCATGGTCTCAGATTTGGAGGTGCTGATCCTCATCCCAGCCGCTTCACACTCAGCCGCGAACCTATCCAGCAAGAGCTGAAAGTCAGAGCTGGATGAAGCTAGGAGGACCACATCATCCGCAAAAAGCAGAGACGAGATTCTCCTGCCACTAAATTCGACACATTCCACACCACGGCTGCGCCTAGAAATTCTGTCCATAAAGGATATGAACAGAACCAGTGACAAAGGGCAAACCTGGCGGAGTCCAACCCTCACTGGGAACAGGTCCAACTTACTACCGGCTATGCGGACCAAACTCACGCTCCTCTGGTAAAGGGACTGAATGGCCCTTAACAAAAGGCCACCCACAACACATGTGGACTGGTTGGGCAAACTCCCATGCCCCCTCCATCACCCTTGCAAGGGTATAGAGCTGGTCCACAGTTCCACGGCCAGGACGAAAACAACATTGCTCCTCCTCAATCTGAGATTCAACTATCGATCGGACCCTCCTCTCCAGTACCTTGGAGTAGACCTTTCCATGGAGGCTGAGGAGTGTGATCCCCCCATAGTTTGAACACACCCTCCAGTCACCCTTCTTAAAGATGGGGACCACCATCCCAGTCTGCCACTCCACAGGAACTGCCCCTGATGACCACGTGTCAACCACGACAGCCCTACAACATCCATAGCCCTGAGATACCCAGGATGAATCTCATCCACCCCTGGGGCTCTGCCGCTGAGTAGTTGTTTGACTACCTCAGCAACTTCTGCCCCAGAGATTGGACAGTCCATCCCCAGGTCTCCCAGCTCTGGCTCCTTCTCGGAATGCGCGTAGGTGGAATTGAGGAGCTCCTCATAGTATTCCTTCCACCGCCTGACTATAACCCCCAGTTGACGTCAGCAGCTCCCCATCCCCACTGTAAACAGTGTGAGCGAGTTGCTGCCTCCCTCTCCTGAGGCGCTGGACAGTTTGCCAGAACCTCTTTGGCGTCGATCGATAGTCTTTCTCCATGGCCTCACCAAACTCCTCCCACGCCTGAGATTTTGCCTCGGCAACTGCCACTGCTGCACCCCGCTTGGCTATCCGATACCTGTCTGCTGCCTCCGGAGACCCACAGACCAGCCACGCCCTGTAGGCCTCCTTCTTCAGCCTGACGGCTCCCCGAACCTCTGGTGTCCACCAGCGGGTACGGGGGTTGCCACCACGACTGGCATCGGCCACCTTGCGACCACAGCTAGCAACAGTCGCCTCAACAATCGCGGAGTGGAACAAGGCCCACTCGGAGTCGATGTCCCCCACTGCTCTCGGGACGTGGTGAAAGCTCTGCCGGAGGTGGGAGCTGAAGACCGTCTTGACAGGTTCTTCTGCCAAGCGTTCCCAGCAGACCCTCACTATGCGTTTGGGTCTGCCAGGTCTACACGGCATCTTCTCCTGCCATCTGATCCAACTCACCACCAGGTTGTGATCAGTTGACAGCTCCGCTCCTCTCTTCATTCGGGTGTTCAAAACATACGGCCGCAGGTCAGATGATACGACTACAAAGTCTATCATCGACTTGCGACCTAGGCTGCCCTGGTACCAAGTGTACCAATGGAAATCCTTATGTTCGAACATGGTGTTCGTTATGGCCAAACTGCGGCTTGCACAGAAGTCCAATAACGAAACACCACTCGAGCTAAGATCAGGAGGGCCGTTCCTCCCAATCACACCCCTCCAGGTCAAGCTGTCATTGCCCACGTGAGCACTGAAGTCCCCCAGCAGGACAATGGAGCCCCCTGTTGGAGCACTATCTATTACTTGTCCCAGGGACTCCAAAAAGGGTGGGTAATCTGAACTGATATTTGGCCCATAAGCACAAACAACAGTCAGGACCCGTTCCCCGACCCGAAGGTGCAGGGAAGCTACCCTCTCGTCCCCCGGGGTAAACCCCAACACACAGGCAGAGAGTCTTGGGGCTAACAAAAAGCCAACCCCAGCCCTCCGCCTCTCACCCGGAGCAACTCCAGCAAAGGAGAGTGTCCAACCCCTCTCAATGACTTGGGTTCCAGAGCCAATGCTATGTGTCGAGGTGAATCCGACTATATCTAGCCGGTACCGCTCAACCTCTGCCACAAGCTCCTGCTCCTTCCCCGCCAGCGAGGTGACGTTCCATGTCCCAAAAACCAGTTTCCTTGTCCGGGGATCGGACCACCAAGGCTCTCGCCTCGGTCTGCCACCCAATCCACACTGCACCGGACCCTTCATGTTCCTCCTGCGGGTGGTGGGTCCACAGTTGGATGAGCCCATCTATCCGGGTTGGGCCGGGCCCGGCCGGGCCCCATGGGTGAAAACGTCTTCACTATAAAGAGTTGCTGTCTGTAAGAGGAAGACCTCCAGTGGTTTGTTTTATTGCTTTTGCCTCTCATGTCTCCAAATCTACTTCCTGTTTTTCCATCCTGATTCCTTTGATAATAAAATAAAAGGTAGAGTTAGATGACTTAAGGCGTTTTGTTGCTGTAAAAGCTTTATTAGATTTGATTGTATCATAGGAACAACTGTTTTTGCTCTGAAAGTGTTGATATTAGTCTGTGATTAGGTACACCACCACTCTAATAAGATAAAGGATAGCTCTTACAATGAAAAAAAAAGCTTTGCTATTTACATCCCTTGGTATTTGTTATAATTGGTCCTAAAATGTTGAATCTAAAAGTTGCTTCTTCCTTAAATTAATTTTCTGATCAGTGCTTATTTGTGAATATTTCTTCTTGGAACACCATCAAGTAATAATGAAAACAAATCTGGACAGAAATAAATAAAAACTTCTAAAACATAAAGAAAACGCCTCAGATATTCTGGAGAGATTTTGATAAAAAACATTTCAAAAGATGACAGAAAGTGTTTCCTGAGAGGCCAATTACATTTTTTATGATGGGTTTCAAACAATGTGTTGCTAAACTTTTTGTACAATAAAAATGAACAGCGTCCCAACTTAAAGGTGCAATTTGTTAGAATAACACCCTGTGGTCAAATGTGGTAACTGCAGTCCATTTTTTAAATAAAAACGATTACATTCTCACTTCTGTTCAGTGAGTTTCATGGCTGTTGCAGTTACGGAACAGCACCAGGTGATTCTAGATGACAATGAAAGATGGTATGTTTATAGGTTGATAAATGCATTGTCATATCTGGCATTCTTGGATATTATACAGTAGGGAGCTCTTACTACACTTATTATGGTAGTTTGTCTCTGGCATTACAGGAGGCGTGGTTGTTTGCCATTTTGCTGTTAGCTTACTGATATAATTTTGAACGACCCATTAAAGGAAGTAAAATGCCACATTTGACTCATTATTCACTTCACACATGAATTTAAATGTAATATTGAGTTGTTGGTAAGTGAAAAAGTAGTTTGAGATATTTTTAGAGCCGACTGCTTCTAATTCATCATTAGTACTGTTAGCTCAACATTAACCTTTAGCCTACTTTACCCGATATTAGAGTAAAACTAAACATGTCGGGGTTCCTTAAGAATCATTTCTGGGTCGCTCCTGTTTACTAGCTACAGTTCTTTAAACAACTCTGAAGCTTCTGGCCTGCCACTGTTGAATTACAAATGCCTGCGCTGCAGCGTTAGCTCGCTGCAGATTCAGTAAACTCACAGAGTGTAAAACAGTAACTATGTCCTGCTTTCGTTTTTTTAAAGGAGAATAACTTTCAGCCCCTAACCAGCTGAGAAGGAAATCTGTTTCACTCTAACCTTTCTTCCAACATGATTGAGACTTTGAACTGTTTTGTGAATATTTCACAGTTGAATTTTGACACATAGCACTCTAAAAATAAAACTAACAACTGTGATGCAGTTAGAGAGCTGCTCTCCTGGCTGCAGTCAGCGGGTCATTCAGGGTCGCTAAACTGTTGCCCATCAACACTTCTGTTTCCTTCAAACTCCAATCATGTTCCTCCACTGGCACTCACTCTAGTTTAATGGCACCAGGGATCATTACATAAGAACATTTGTAGATCAGGTGGCGTAATTGTGGTTCCCTGGAGGGATGTACAGAATTCCACGTGGCTCCTTTAGTTCTGGAGGATGTGTGAAGTAGACCGGAGAGTCAGAGATTATACACACATTTTGCTGCTATCCATTTGCAGTTCCATTTTCCCGAGGGGTTGCTGCAGTTTGTGTGTATTTGAGCATATGCAAAAGATTGTACAGATGATTTGTGTCCATTTGTGTGTAGATGTCAAACAAGGCGGGAGGGAAATTGGCCGTTCCAGTTTAGTGGCAGGAAAGTGGGGCGGTGTGTTCTTTGGAAGTTTCCCAGTGAAATTTCCTGGGGACCGAGACACTGAAAATATCTATCTATATACACACTATGTCCTACATAAAAGAGAGCAGGAACCGGCGAGAGACAGAGCGTGTGAAGATCCATGTGTGTTTGGAGGAGATAAAAAGATAAAAATGAGGGTTGAACGCCACAGTGCTGGTATGGTTTAAGTCTGGCGATGGCGTCGTACAGACGGGCACGCTGACTGAAGATTACTGCAACCAGGTCAAGATTCTGGCAAAACCCCAGTAAAGTTACTTCTCACTTCTGTCTCATGAAACAGTCCCAAGTAGACATGCCGTCTCATAACCTCGTTTTTAGCTGTCTATCTTATGGAAACTAGAGTTCAGGGCTATATTTGAATGTGTGTGTTGTGTTTGTTTTATAAAACAGAGGGACAAGCTGACAAGGTCAAACAAAAAATATCAGGATGGGGAAAAAAGATGGCGTATCTGAGGAAGTCAACAGGTTGGTAACGCCATACAATACTTTTGTACTCTGGGTCTCAAATTGCCCTCACCAGAAATATGAAGCAAAGCTATTTTATTTTATTTAAACACGGGTCATTCATCATCGTTACTCACCTTTGGTCTTGACATTTAGGCCATGATAGAAAGCGCAAGATACGTGATACAGAATGAGCTTCCTCCGTTGGCGGCTGAAGAGAGAAGCTCCATCAGTTGCTGCTCCTCCTCAAAAGGAGTCCGGCTGAGGCGGCTTGAGCTGGCCGTGCACTCCGCCACTTCCTCGCGGAGCAAAGCTCACGAGTCATGTTCTCACTTTCTACAACTCAGTGTCTGGATGTGATCTGACTGTTCACACTGTATGTGTGGTGGAAGCGCACCAGAGCTAAAAATAGCAGTTTTTACAAAAGACATTGGACTTCTGGGTCTGAAAATCTGGAAGACCCGGAGTCTGTTCTGTTGTTATTGATGTCTGTTGTCCTTCAGGCTTGCCGTAGTTGTAGCAGGACATGCAGAGGTTCATGGGGGTTGGAGGAGGAAGACAAATGAAAGGGAGTTAACTGATGTTTTGGGATCTGCTTTTACTTGACATAAATACAGCAAACACACTTTCCTGACTATTGTTGCCATTATGTGTAAAGAAAAGTGTAAAAACAAAAAGAGACAACACGTGTGGACTGTGGACATGGAAATAGCTGGGCAGCTGTGTGAGCAGCCCTTCCAAAAAAAAAAAATAAAAAACTGCTTCCTTATCTTCCACATCAAATACACATATTTAGAGATTTGAATAAAAAAACAAATAAGGCTTCATGGTTTTTTGGGCACTTAAATGTTCAGTCACGAGCAGCAGAACCGAAGCCTCTACAGCTTCCATGAATATGCTTGAAGACAGGCTTCTCAATTAGACTGCCTAGTGGTAGAGTGTCCATCTTGGGATTGGGAGACTGGAGTTCAAAACCCAGTTGAGTCATACCAAAGACTTTAAAAATGGGATGCAATGCATCCCTGCTTGACACTCAGCTTGGAAGGGTTGGATTGGGGAGTTAAACCACCAAATGGTTCCTGAGCACAGCTGCAGCTCACCGTTCCCCTCGGGGATGGGTCGGATGCAGAGGTGTAATTTCATCAGTGTGTGATAACTCATGGGACTGTAACTTTAATATGTTCAGGTGAAAAACTTGTATTTCTCTGTCGTTAATCACAAATTATGTTCATTTGTTTGCTCTTATGTTAAAAATTTGAAATAAACAAAATCAAAGTAACCACAATGATTTTATTAGTTAAAAATGAAAACGTTACTTAAAAATTGGTGCCATTTAAATATGTTTGTGCACATCAGGCAGCATCAGGATGTATTATATGTGTTTTTATAAACAGTATATTAGAAAGCTTTGGTAATCTTCCTTTTATGGAAACATCACTTCAAGCTTTGTGTCTTCTAACAAGATTTTATTGGCTCATTTCACTTGTTCCCAGTCCATGAATATTTTAATATTTCATCTTTGACGAGAGCTTCAAGCCACCTTCTTCATTTGTGCTTATTCAACACCTTCTCACACCAAAAGCATCAAAATATGACGCGTGTGACCAAGCCTCGATATATGACGAATCAGGCTGCCCCAGCGCGCCAGGAGACGACGATCAGGGACACACTGGGTCACGTGGCTCCGCTGGCGTCGCTGTTTGATGCGCGCAGTCACACGGACATTATGAGACTATTTAACTTTCCCCTCACCCCAATCCTAACCTTAAGGGAAATTAAAAAAACATGCCAAAGTGTTTTTCATCAGGTCTCGTCCCATGTCTCCCTACCTCTTAGTGGGCTTTTCGACCGAGCTGGTTCCAGAGCCGGTTCGGTGCCAGAGCCTGACTTAGCCTGGTGCTTAGCCCTCTGGAGGCAGGTGTTGCAGATTTGCAATGTTAAAACCTACCTGGTTACTCCACATATGTACTTCATGAGCATTTTTAACCCAGAAGTACCCCTGAAGGACTTAGTTGTTCGTCCTTTTATCAAAACTTGTTTTGAGCCTGAGAGGGTTAACCTAGCACCAACTGGTCCAACTGGAGGATGGTAGCTTCAATTTCTATATTCCATTTAGGATGTTTATTGATAAAGTCAGGGCTGAATGAGATATCTGAAAATGAAACCCATGAAAATAAACATGATAAATAAACATTTTTCTAGGGATCTGATTTTAATTATCATTTATTTTATATTCAAACCACCTTTTAAATAAAAATCAAATTCCTGCTTTGTCAACCAACCAACCAACCAACCAACCAGTGACCAGTGAAGATTTTACCTTTCCATAACATTCTTTAGTATTATCCACATTCCTGACCTGAACTTAAATGCTGACATAGTTAAACATGACTTATTTTGATGATGTGAATAAAGTAAACATTTTTTGACAACTAAGAATAAATAAAGGAAACATCCACCCAAAGAATGTTGCAAAAACACGTTTTACAATCTTCAGGGCTGTAAAGGGTTCATTTACATTGATAGCTTTCCAAAGAGTCAGCTGGCACAATAAATATGTAGGCTACTGACAGTGCTGTGGCTTATCACTTTTCTCCTGGTGTGTTTGCACCTCCAACAATATGGTGTGGGTTGTCATGGTTACGCAGTGATACAGCACATGTTCCTGCATGAACATAATCAATTCCGCCCCCCAAATAAACTTGTTATGTGGTAAACTATAATTGACACTGTGATAATTTGTCAGTTAGACTTTATGAGATAAAATAGTTTCTGGTGCAGGCATTGACGCTCCTCACTTAGCAACAACAGGAGATTGGATCTAGAATTAAACATCAGAGTTTCTGATGAATTTGAAAAACCAAAGTTTGATTTTAAAAGTCAAACTTGACTTTTTAAAGCACACCTTCTTCTTTTTCTGTGTTGCTATGGCGATCAGTTTCACTACAGTCTTAAGAGCTACATCATCTTCAAACTCACATGACGGATTAAAAAAAGACACCTTTGGAGGATTCTGTGAGTGTGTCCTAGTGTGTCCATGATCCAGAATGTGAAAATGACTTTTGTGCACCTGCGACCTTTTCAAAAGTACATCAGTCAAATATTTTAGAACTACTGATTCTGTTCCTGAGGAGTTTTGAATGGTAGAAAAATGCTGATTTTAATTCCTGTCTTTGTGTTTCTAAATGTATCATAAAAAGTGCTCAAGCTTTTAAAATCTGAACAGAATGTCCATAGGGAAGTGGAAGTTCTTGTTAAAATGAAACGTTTTTGTTGTTTTCTTTAGAATGTTTTCCACTGCTTTTAATGTCAGACGTGATTCACTTCAGATGGCCTTCAGTAGATGATGATGATTTCTGTCATTGCTCACTGAGGTGAAGGTCGGCCGGGTTAATGTAGCTTTAGGATGCTGAGCTGACTCAAAGGGTTAATGACGTGACCTGAAACTAAAAAAAAGTTCTCTAAGGAGAGTGGAGAGGGATTAGGATATTTACAGAAACATGAGAAGACGATTATCACTTGTTGGTCTAAGACAATATAAGATTTCTTCATCACCCTCTTCATCCTCACTCAGAGAAACACACAGAAGCCCTAACATGCAGAGCTCATTATGTACGAGTCATGGCTTTTCTCTTGGGAAATGATTATCACTCTCATCATCTTCCCGCCGCCCTGACCCGTTACAGCTTAATTGACGATGAGCGACTCCCTCAAAAGTTTAGTTTTGGCTTAATTTTCTCTTCAGTCCCCCTGGGATCTGACTGATATACACCATGAAAACATGAAGAAATACAAGAATGCCTGACAAATAGGTCTGTCCCATCGCAATAATTTCAGAGCGCTGATCTGATCTGTGTGATGTGGGTGGATTTCACGGCAGCAGCTAGTGGAAACCTGCAACCAAAGCTGCTGCAGGGAGGCCCTGATAACAAAATGAATTTTACAGACCAGTTTTGGCTTCGCTAGAGTCTCTGCTGTAAATACTGCTTCCTTTTATGATGATTCGGACCGTAAATCCTGGAAAAGGCCAACTCTGTTCAAATTCCCACCATGAAAAATGTCAGATCTAAATGCAGTGTATGTCAGGACGCATCTGCTGGTTTTACAATAACACTTTTAGGACGAGGTTTTATGGATCAGCTTGTCCTCTCTGTCTTTTTCTACTCAATATCAGCATCCATCTCCACTTATCTGCCACCTCTTTTTGTTGCTCCATCCCTTTAAGAAAGTCCTTCATATTTTTAGCCATGCTTGCAACATGATTCCTGGAATGACACAATCACTCTGTTCCCCAATCAGGCTCGGGTTTTAGAGGCACTAAGAGCAATTACACCACGTCCTGGTTCAGCCTCCTCCGTTAGTCCTGAACAGACCAAACCGTCTAAACGGCTATGACACTGTCCCGCTACGAGTTTCAAAATAAGCTATTTAATCTCCTCATATTTAAATATTACTGCTGTCAGACTTTGTTGAGGGTAAAATTCAGATAGGAAAAGTATCAGTTTTGATGCAGTTCTTTAAAGAGTAACTGAACCCCAAACTTACTTTTTTTTTGCACATAAACTGTATAATTGAGTCTTTACAAATGCAATCTTTCTGTTTCTGTGCATTTTTGACATATTTGTGTAAACTTGATTAAATCTAAATTCTAGGTCTAAAAACACCTTAGTGCTGCCCCCTGTGGGTTGAACAGCAGCTACTGCATTTTAAACTTGTGATTGACCGGGGCTGGAACGATTTCACGTCATCGGTACATCTCCTCCCACACCCCCTCCCTCCCTGGATGGAAATTCCCCACACTTGACCATGCCACTCTGTGCCTCCTGGCAACGCCCACTTTGATGGCTTTTTTCAAATCTTGACTAGGGGTGGAGTTACATTTTCTGATGGTGTGCAGTCCCTCTTTAAGGAAAGCACACATCTTGTGAAAGAGGTAGAGCTGAAATATATCAGGAGTGATGCATGTGGAGTGATTCCTCTACTCTTACCTCTGCATGCCAGTGGCGGATCTAGGATTTTTCTGAGGGTGGGGCCATCAAGGGGCCACAATATTTATAGAGGGGCCACGAACAGTCCAACATACTTGCATACTATTCCCAGTTTTGTATGGTAGATACAGTTTACCCCAACACCATGTTGAAAAACATCAATGCAATTGTACATCAATTTTTACTGTACATTGACAAAATACAACCACACACAGCATTTGAGAAATTTTAGCATTCAATTTATTTTGCAAAGCCACAAATATCAGGTTAAAATATGTTTGTGTGTGGAAAAAACACCAGAAGAATATCACAGGACCCTCTGCTCTTGACTGGGAAATGTCTGGTGGGAAGTCAATTAAATAAGTCTGAGTCAGTTGCTTATATCTCTCAACCTTTAACATTCATGGCATTCAGAATCTGCAAGTGACTGACTGCAAAATTCAATTAAATTTAAAGAGCCTTTACAAAATGAGAAGCACACCACCAGGTCCTACTGGAACAGAACACCGTTCTGATGTCTGCGCAGGATTCTGTGCATCACACTGGAAGATGTCTGAAAACAGCAAATGAGAAATTATCTAACATAAGCCAAATACATACACAAGCATTTATTACTTTCAAAGATCAATGTTTACCATTTGATCCTGCAGGATTAGTATTGATTGGTGACTCTGGTGGCCCAGCAGGATGGAAGGTTGAGTCATTAACTTCACTCTGGTTGTCTGAATTGGAGAGAGTCTTGTCCCAGTTTGCAGCTAAAATACAAATATATGTCAAACTCCAGCTAAATCCAGCCAAAACTTTGTTTTCTATGAGACCACATTTTTATTTATTTGAAATTGAAGACTTCAAAGATTGGACTATAAAGATGAGATGTGGTAGATGTAGACAAAGAAACCAATACAATTTAAATCCATTATGTTAATGTTATAGTAAATCACATCACCATGAAGCGGAAGAATTCAGTAAACATATGTGCCATTAGTACAAGATAACATCATTTAACAAATTTGAGATAATGGTGATTTTTTTTATTTTTACCTAGAATAATGGCAGGAAAAGTTGGACTAACAAAGGAATATCCAAAACACAAAATCTCTTTGGAAAACTTAACCTTGACCTTACTTAATCAACCAATTAGAAAATTCAGTGTTTCAAACAAGGACTTTTCCCACAAATTTTACAATACATTAAAATGTCACAATTTAGGGAAACCTTGAAGGAATTGTGGGAAAGGAAACTTAACTGCAACATTACTGATGATGAATGGAAAGATGCTTTGAGAAACGTAAAATCATTTACTAAAGGGAAGCAACTTTGCCACTAATGATTTGTCACGATTAACAACTTCTATCAATTTAAACAATAATCCTTTATTTTTGGTGCTTGGAATAACTGACCCAATTATTACTGATAAATATAAAAAGCTCAATGCAAATTTTCTGTGCAAGAAAATGACTCCACATTAACTGGATCAGCTCCAAGATAAAATGGGAAAAGGTTATCCTCAATTATAAGCAGAACACACTGGGCAGCATTAGGTCGTTTATAAGTGGTCAGTCCGTCCTGCTGGATAATGTGGTGCGATCATGATCTTTTTACAAAAGATTATGCGATGGCGGTGAAAAGGGAGCTTGGGGGCGGTCTCTGCGCTGCCACGGACTTCAGTTTATCTTGGACATAACTTGCTTTTTATTGCGATCAAAGCCACACTCATTAAGCTTTTTTAACAAGCCGCTCCAGAAGGTGTCTGTCCCCGTGCAGTCTCTGGTGATCTGAGCTTCAACTCTTACGGAGAGGCTCCCCGGCCATCATCTCAGCTGATTCTGTTTAGAAAAGCCAAACTTACGGCCCATGTTTACTTTCATTTTCAATATAGTTGCCGGCCGGAGCTCGGCAGTAACTGCCCACGTGATCATGATACCCCCTTCTGTTGCGCCAAGTTGTAATATGCATTCACAAGTCCGGCGTTGCGGTGATATTAGTATCAACCGTGGCAGCACGAATGCCACAAAATTCCCGCAACACCATGCCGCCACGGCGCGTTTATATTACACGTACGCTGATTTCCCAGCATGGTATGTCTTACAAGAGGCTGTCTCTCGTGTTTATCTGACATGACTGTTGCACAATAAAGATTATATTCTTTCTGACCTGATAAAGGGGGAATGGAGGTCCCTTGCCCTGTTCCAGCCTCTGGTCTACTGCCTCCTGCTGCTCTCTCTCTGATTTCTCCATGCTCGTTCTCACCAGCGGACACACTCACTCTCTTGGGAAAAAACTGCAGAATTCCCGCCTGTATCTGACCCTTTCTTTTCATGTTCTCTATCAGACAGTGCCAACTATTAACACACGAAATGCAGATTACAAAAGAAGTACATGGATTAGCAAGGGCTAACGTTTTTTCACAAGCCCTTTTTAACATTACCTTTAACTAATGTCGGCATTGCTTTCCATTGGACTTATTGTCAGACTTGACTTACATGGCAACTGTGAGTAAACAGTGATTCGTGACTTACCAACAAACTCCTCATAACGTGGACTCTCATCAGATCCGATGTCGGTTGAAAAGTTCTCCCTTCTTGGAATCTTTCAAATCTTCTTCTGTTGGATTTCACACACTATTTTGCTCCTTAGCGCCACACGGCCACTAGTGTTTGGACTCGGAATTGCATCCACCTATAATCTCATCACCGCACAAAGGACAGATGAGTGACAGGACAGGGGCACTACAGGGGCCAATCATATTTCAGCAGGGGCCAGTGCCCCTGTGGCCCCGCCCCTAGAACCGCCAATGCTGCATGCATCTGTGTCTCTGCCTAAAAACGGGGTTCAGACATGTTTACCTGCTGCTCAGAGATGCATTTTGTTTTCCTTGACTCCTAATTCTGAGAAAACAGAATTGGTGGTTGTCAGATGAACGGTGCTGCTGACTTTTCAATGTCTCCTCTAGTCAAGTCCCCCGAGTGGTTGGCTTTTCTGCAGACGATCTAAAACCACAAGAGGAAATAGAAAATTTCACTCTTCAATTATCAGAAAAAGCCAAAAGAACAACAGTTTGAGCTGTAATTAGATTTTCCTCTGTTGTTGGAGGATTACTAAAACAGTTTTTTGGTGTCTGTGAGCGGTTTTTGAGTTTTTGCATAAGCAACGTGGAGATTTTCTCAGACGGACTGAAAAGTGACCTGACATGTTTTGTTTGTTTAATTTACCACTGGTTGAATTTTCTTGCTTAGTCAGTGTCTCTAAAGCCTCCTTCATTGTTGATTACTCTGCACTATGCAGGGAATCAGATTGCTCACGTTCATTTTGTTATCTAATCTTGTGTGTGCACCTTTGTGCGGCTGGTCAGATTTCTGACAAGTCTGCAGAAACCTGCAGCGCTCTCCCTCTCCCTTCCTCTTTTGTCTTTTTCATTCTTTCAAGCTCTCCAGCCGCCTGTTGTCCGGCCTCCGTCTCCTTCCCTGTTATCATCGGTCCTCCTGTCTCACAAACTGGCTTTGATTTTTATCGGTTTTCTCTCATTCTTCTGGTACTCCTTAACAGCTCGATGCAAGAGGCCTCATTCATTTTAATTCACATTAGGAAAAGGCTCTTTAACCTTTCCTGAAGATTTAAAAATGCAAAAGCTGATGCAGCTGTGTGAGTAAAGCAAAATTAGCACTTAAATATGTTTACACTTACTTCAGCACTGCCATTTCCAGCTGATACACCTAATACACGTCTGTGTGAGCTCCTGCTGGGGATTGTTGTCATCCTCTTCTGAAGGATTGCACATTTTGAGATTTCTCAGGCTAAAATAAAAAGATGAGGCCCGTTGTTGCATTTGAAGACACGATGAATGCAAAAGGTATCAATAATATAAAACTGTATTTGATGTGAAGTGGTGTGTGTGGTGTTTTGATTTTGTGTTACACTTTGTTGGACACATTTTTTAAATTGAATTTATTATCGACTATAATGGAGAAAAACGTTCAGTTCAAATTTTTTTGTCCCGTTATTTAAAGCATTTTCAACGTCGGTTCTCAAAAAAACAAAATGAAGCAAAGAAATTCTAAAAAAGCTCTTTAAAAATATTTTTTATAAACAAGCTTCTTTTGCTTTGATGCTTTCATTCATCAACAAAACAAAAGCTTGAATCTTGATACCAACATAAAAAAAGTTGTTGCTGTTGTGTCTCCTTATTCCTTGATGCGTTCCCATCACGCTGGACAGCTGTTTTCATTTAGGAGGACATATTTTAGCATTATTCTTATCACAGCTCTGTGTCTGCAGCACATCAATCACACCTCAGTTCCATTTTAATTTCAAATGTAGTCACTTCCTCCAGACTTGATGCTTTTTCCCAGCTGAATGTTTAGATGAGAAATAGTTTTAGGAACTTGCTTTGTGTCATTTCCTCTTTGCCTCACTTCAGATCAGTGAGGAGAGAGAGAGAGAGAGAGAGAGAGAGAGAGAGAGAGAGAGAGAGTGAGTGAGTGAGTGAGTGAACGAGAGACAGGAGTGAGAGAGAAAGAGAACGAGAGACAGTGAGTGAGTGAGTGAGTGAGAGAGAGAGAGACAGTGAGTGAGTGAGTGAGTAAGTGAGAGAGAGAGAGAGAGAGAGTGAGAGAGAGAGAGAGAGAGAGAGAGAGAGAGAGTGAGAGACAGTGAGTGAGTGAGTGAGTGAACGGGAGTGAGTGAGTGAGAGAGAGAGAGAGAGAGAGAGAGAGAGAGAGAGAGAGAGAGAGAGAGAGATTTTCACATATCTGTGTAAAGTTTGAAGCAGCAAAGTGGCTTGTAATTACTGCTACTTGAATAAATTTGTGTAATTACATCAAATTAGAGGCTTGCTTGTTTTTTTCCTGCAGATATTTCTGTCATCTCTGGCTGCTGATTGGTTGGACCTCCCATGAGGATCAGGGTGCTTTTCCTGTCACTGTTTGTTATTCAGCAATTAGTTTCTGTTCAGAGCTGAAAATCCTGATGCCCAACACAAACCCAGAGACAGATGTGTAAACTCCCATCAGCAGGTGATTAACAGGCTTTAGCAGAGCTTGATGAGCTGCAGAGCAGGTGAATCAACCACTGTATCAGAAGTGTTGAAGCAAACACATGCAGGATACTGGCCCTCGAGGACCAGGGTTCCCCACCCCCGATCTAAATGAGAAGCACTGATGTGTGTTTCGACCACGCCAGTCACGTACTTGAAGATTTATCAAAGTTAGCAGAGTTTACATCCATTTTTCCTCTATTTTCTCTGTGTCTTGTTCGATGACGTCACTTTCGTGAAGCGCATTTGTGGTCCTGGACGTATTTTCACACAAATGCATGAAAATCATATGTGAAATCCATGGCACGTAACAAGCAGGATTAGAAAATAGCGTTCATGTTCTGTTCTTCCGAGGACCCGTGGTCCGGAAGTAGATGGGCATGACTTTGGCTCCCCATAAGCCCTAGGCCTATTTTGATGCCTATTCCTAGAAAAATGGTAAAAACTTGAATTTAATGATAAAAATAGTTTAGATAGCCTTGTAGTGTTTGGTTTGCTGATTCATTTGATGGGAATTATTACTATTTCTTCTGTAGTGTGAGGGTTTTTTGGGCCTGTTAAGGAACTGACATCACAGGGTCCCCCACCTGGGGGACCCTAGGGCTAAAGGGGCTAGTAACTGCTTCACCATGTTATGCATTACTAAGCATACTAACATTTTAATGTTGCAAATCTGCAACGCCTGCCTCCAGAGGGTTAAATAATAAGGACTTCATTTCTGTTTTTCCATCATTGTTTTACAAAGTAAAATACCAAACATTTTCTGTGTGGTAGTGAAAGTCACGATCTTTAGAGAGTTGATCTGGTTCAGGTGTCTGAACAGGAGAGATTTTGAGTTCAGCCATTGGGAGCCGGTGTCTGCGAAAGGCCTGGAGGGTGAAAATGAATCAGAATCAGAGTCAGAACAAGCTTTATTGCCAGCGCTCCAGCAAACCAGAGCATAGGAACTTGACTCCACAGCACAGCCTGACCAAGGTTACACACACACATGTAGACAGAACAGATACAGGCAGACCACGAGTGCAGCCATAAAGGCGCTCAAATGAGCAGGATCATTTCCACCTGAGGTGTTATTACATGTTGAGGGCTACTGCACGTCAGTAAAGTTTGTTCCCATAGAGACCAGCCTTTGTAGAAATTATGTTGTAGAGCGATTGGGAAGAAACTCAACATTGTTTCCACTGACAGGTCTCTTATGTGTCATTCTGCACACTTCTTAAGATTTGAATAAAAATCAAGACGTCTGTAGTCAACACTGTTTAATTTTCCCATCTTTTTTAGATGATTATATTATTTTATTTTAAAAAGTGCAAAATGAAATAAATATATCTCCTTTCTTTGTAGTGTCTCTCTGGGAATGATGGTGTTGCCACTGGTTCCACCTTATTTGTCGCCATGACGATGCCATTTAGCCCCCTGTCCAGCGACGAAGAGCAACAAAGGATGCTAAGTAATAGTAGACATCTGTATCCTGGGGCAGAAGACGAGGAAGAAGAGGAGGAGGAGGAGGAGGAAGAAATGGAAGAAGATGAGCATGATGAGGATGGAGGAGAGGAGAACGGCGAGCTGGAGGGGGAGGATGATGATGATGATGATGAGATGGTGGAAGAGGTCAGGAGAGGTGGCCTGTCTCGGACGGGCAGGGGGGAGGGACACAGACAGTCGGGTAAACTTGGCGGGAGACCCACTGGAGATCGACAGACCAGGTCAGGGAACCCTGGACACACCGCAAACCCCTATTCGTCCAACCCTGGACCCACGTACCAACAACCAGCCAATCAGGTGCAGCAACAGCAACAGAGGAGGCTAAAGGAGCGCACTGCCAACGCCGTGCCATCTGAAGACGCCCACATCGCCATGATGGTGTTTCGCATTGGCATCCCAGACATAAAGCAAACGGTCAGAACACACACACACACACACACACACACACACACACACACACACACACACACACACACACACACACACACACACACACACACACACACACACACACACACACACACACACACACACACACACACACACACACATAATCACCAAAGTTCAAAAACTTATTAAGTGTCAGTCAGATACATTTTTTTCATCAGCATAAAGTCTTCATCCTCTTCAAGCAGGTTTCAGATGTGATGTTTTACCATCCGTTTGAATCTAAAGGGAGGATTTAAAACAAACAAACACATTTGGAAGGCGACTCAAACTCAGATAACGTATCTAATTAAATGTTTCATCCATTTTTAAAATTATGCTTCATGGAAAAGGATCAAACCCAACCTGGTTCAGGTCTACTGAAATCAATCGAGTGGTCGTTGTGTCAATAAGGCTGCAGCAAAGGTTTAGCCACAAGCTTATCTCCCAGCTAGCAGCAAAACACAAAGGATCAAATCAAATAAAAAAAAAGTAGAGCAGACTAAAAGTAAAATTAATAAAAGAATCTGACAGAATGGATTAAATGAAGGTGCCAAGCTGGGTCTTCAGTCTTGTGTGGAAAACAAGATAAAGCCTTTTTAAAGGACAATCACTTGTTTCAGAGCTTAGAAATGTAAAAACATCTGTTCATCATGTTTAACCTCAATGTTCCTGATAAAATCCACTGAAACAAGTCTTACTTTGGATCAAACATCGACATATAAAAATGTGGACATAGCCCACCCATTGCGCCGCCGGAGGGCAGGCTGAAGTAAAAAATGGGAGATTCCCACCACTGATTTGTTTACAGTCACGCCCAAACAATCGAAAAATGGGAAAAGAGGTGGAGCTGAGGGTGGGGCTGTTACATTTGGAACAGGACTGCAACAAATGAAACCACTGTAGCTGCTAGCTAACTTTGCTAACCCAAGAAGCTAACAATGGCTCCGAGGACAGCAGGGATGCCCGCTTGCACGGCCGACTGGCTCCCGTGCGAGGCTGTGGTCATGCAGGTCGCCTGTGGAGATCTAATACAGACTAGGACTGTTAAATTACAGAGCCAGACCGCTGTGACCGAGAGCCCATGCCTTTTGGATCAGCGCAATCTCCACAGTTGAAGATCCGGGTGTTTTAGCAAGAAAATTGCGGTAGAGCGACTCCATCGTGAAGGCACCTCCGGCCTGCTTAGTAATGAAATCATTAGGGATGTCCCAATCATGTTTTTTTGCTCTCGAGTCCGAGTCATTTGATTTTGAGAATCTCCTGATACCGAGTCCCGATCCGATACTTTCGGTACATAAAAAAAAAAAGAAAAAGAAGAAACAGTTCCAGAATGTTCCTTATTTTTTTAATTTAATTACGTTTTTATTTTAATTTTTAACAACAGATCACTTCTGTGAGGTAGCTTGAACAATCAATTAATAAATAACATAAATTCTTCACTTTTGGACTTTATTGCAAATATAAAAAGTCTAATATAAAAACAGATCGCACTTCAGCGTAAAATACCTGGCAGGGGTCTATTTTGCCTCGGCCCCCAAAATGCTTAGATACGTCCCTGGGCATGGGACTGCGCTGCGCTGCCGGGCTGCGCCAGTGACAAGCGCTGCAGCGGAGGCAGCGTGAGCGCGTCCACACGTCATGCTCAAATAGAGACAGAACTTACCAGAGAGAAAATGAACGGACACGAATGACTGCGTGTTAATTGTTTATTTTTGGTGACGCCACTTAGAAACTTAGAACATGTTACTGTGGCCGTGTGCAGAACACAGCTGGAGTTCATGAATAATCAGCGGTCTGCCTGCTGCTCTGCTCTAAAGAATCCCCGCTACGCTGAGTCCATATAAATAATATAATAAAGGTAGAAACTGGACCTTTTTTGTGCTCCTTCTGGGTGTGTAAGGTAGGGGCATCAGGGGAGCCTGACAACATTTAAGGAGAACCAAGTTGCTCTCCTGCAATTTGAACCCAGTATCCGAGTCTGGATCGGGAAGTAAAGCCCAGTCCTGATCAGTCTGAAACCATGTGATCGGGGCCGATTTCCGATCATGGGATCAGCTTGGGACATCCCTAGAAATCATTACTAGGCATACTGATCGAGGATAATGGGCTTTGCTGGTCCAACGCGGTCAAAGATCCACAAGTCCACCATTGCCAAAGCACACGGCTCTGGGAGCGTTGACTCAGCTCACGGCTCAGTCTCGTGCTCCTGACCGGAGACCAGAGCGTCGACAAAGGAGGACTCGTGGATCTTTCACCGCGGTCGACCAGCGAAGCCTGATATAGCCTCCGCTATCCTTGGTCAGATACCCAGCAACCACACCAACAAGTTATATTCAATCCATCTTAGACCAAGCAGTGTTATGGTAAACGCATAGAATTTTCCCCCATTAAACTAGCAAACTATTGACAAGAAAAACATGGTTGACCGACTCAAAAGTAAAGCAGCATCAACTAAAAGAGATGCGGTGTTTCTGTGGTCTCCCTCAGAAATCCACAAGTGACCAGCATGACTACAGCCTCGCATGGGAGCTGGTCAGTGCGTCGGTTACCCCGGGTAACATGAACAGCCGGACGCCGGCTCCAGCAACTCTTCTGGGGCAGGAGACAGAAGACAGGCAACCGCTCAAGTTTCATATCCAGCCAGCAGCCCCACTAACATGTTTGACCGAGCGGTTAAACAACGCAGCATTCCCCCCATTCAACCAGTGAAATAAAATACAGAAGTATCAATTTGCTTACTGATAAAAAGAAGCAGAAACTGCTTGGATGGTTTATTAGTGCAGTCAATGGTAAATGGTAAATGGCCTGTATTTGATATAGCGCCTTCTAGAGTCCTGGAACCCCCCAAGGCGCTTTACAACACAATCAGTCATTCACCCATTCACACGCTGGTGGGGATGAGCCACGATGTAGCCACAGCTGCCCTGGGGCGTACTGACAGAGGTGAGGCTGCCGAGCACTGGCGCCACCGGTTCCTCCGACCACCACCAGCAGGCAATGTAGGTTAACCACAGTTTGTCCAAATAATTCCATGATTAACATCCAAACACACAGACAAAACAAAAGCTCAGAGTCGAAATGGCCAAACATCTACAAACGTGAGGCCCAGGCTGAGGCCTTTCTCTGGAGCTAGCTCTGAAATCGCGCGGCTCTGATGCTCAGTAATTATTTGTCATCACCCTCACCTTATTCTGCTCCTACTCTGCCTTTCCCGGGATCCACTGATTTTCCTCTTTCCTATTTGTTTTCTCTCTCCCTTTCCTTAAAATTTTTGATCAAAATTTTTTATTTTTTCTCATTTTAAATGAAAAATCTTGACAGGTGCTACATAAAAACAGTTTCTTTCTTTCTTTCTTTTTTTCTTTCTTTCTGTCTTTCTTTCTTTCTCTCTTTTTTTCTTTCTTACTTATTTTGAATTTTAAGCATTTAATTACACTTAAAGAGTTACAAAAATGCCCCCCCCCTCAGAGTCGTCACTAATGTAAACTAGATCTATTAACCTTAAAGGGTTTTTAATCCAGGCTGTAATTATGTTTATTTCTTTTGTGAAATTTTGTTGAGTCAATGAGGATTTGCTCACTTCTGGTGCCGGTCCCTAGTGGATGAGGGTGGAACTGCAATTTTTCAGCACCACAATGGCCCTTTGGGATCAAGTTCTTCCATTTGTTACACCTTACTCCATTTTTCTTGAACATTTTTTACTTGACTCAAGTACACAAAGTGATTTCAAAGCTTAACTTGTACATCCACGTCAAAGCAAAGTAAAAAATTACTTCAGATAAATTGCACCGAGGAGAGTTTTACTTTGAGTGAATCGTTTGTAATTTACAGTCTCAAAAGATAAAGGAATGTTTTTTTTGGATAATAACTATGCCTCTGAACTGATTTAATCTATGTGAGACTTTGCAGTCTGATGAACTAAACTATTTCCTTTTTTCTTCCCATGATTGGTTCATTCAAAGCTCAGAACACAGAATCACTCTGTCTCAGAGGATTTGCTGTAATTTTCTCCTCCTTCATCAGAAGGAGGAAACAGATGTGAGAAAGAACACTTTCAAGGTGACCCAGCTTCAGAAAGGATGAGTCAAAGCATCCGGATGAAAAGGATCTGATTCAAAAAGAGGGAAGCTGAAGGGAGGAGAAGAGGGGGCTGAAAGGGGAAGTGCAGCCTCTTGGCTAATGTTGCCAAAGAGCTTTAAACGGTGCAATAAAACACGTGGTGATGGTGAAAGCTCTTTTTAGGTTTGTAGTGGGCAGCCCTGAATCACGAAAGATCAGCCGTGACTTTCTGACGTCACGTGAGTGTAAAAGTATAAAAGCCGCCGTCAGAAGTGTCTGAATGAGCTTCATGAGCTGCAGCTGCCTTTAAGTTCTCCTCCTGCACTTCAGCAGCAGAACACAGCAGACAGCACTTTTCTCCTCTCCCTGATGAGGGGTTTCTTGCTCTGAATCATGGCTGGAAGCAGAGCTGTACTGATAATTAAAATACGAGGACTAGAGGATCATCAGAATAAAGAACAGTGTTGCTCATCCGCAGATAAAAGCTGGAAACACCTTTGTGTTAGACAAGCAGAAGGCTGCGTCCTTCACACACACACACACTGGATGTCTGTCCTCTATTCCTCCACAAAGAGTCTCTCCTCCATGCTCAGTGGCTTTGCAAATCACAAGAAAGAAAGAAAAACACATCAAATCTGATGAATATATTTGTGGACGTGTTCATATTTTATATTTACCACCCTGGTGCACCATGAATGCCTCACTGAACACCTCTTCCTCCCTCTTGCTGCTGTGCTCTGTGATTTATTATTGATCTGAAGGTTGGGTGTTTTCAGCAGAGTGCATGCGTGTGTGTGTCTGTGTGTGTGTGTGTGTGTGTGTGTGTGTGTGTGTTTGATGCATTTAAATCCAACCACAAATGATTCACTCTTTCTGTGTATTGACAGATAAATTGGCATCATGTTCAAGTGGTTAAAAATGAAAGCTTGGGAGGAGAAAGTTCAATTATTCATCAGGTCAACACCGCAGAAACCAGGAAGAGCGCCACAAATAAACCGATACGGGTAAAGATGGGGATGGCTGTTTGTGCAGGAATGCATCAAATACCTAAAGGACCTCTAGAAGATAGAAACACATTCTGGTGAACGACTGAGAAATAAATCCAACCCTGCAGAAAGATTTGGGTGCAAATTGCTGCCGACCATTAAGCTGTCCGCCAGCTGTATTTTATGGAGAGCAACATCATTTTCTGAGGCTAAAACTGCCTTTTATCAGCATTTAGGACAATAAAACCAATTCCAGCTCATGAGTGTAAATCTCAGCATCTATTGGAAAGTTTAACTTATGACCCGTCAGACATTAACTCATTAACTGCCAGGGTTTTTGCGCATTTTTACTGTTTTTTGAAGAGTCACAGAACATTGTGCTCTCTAACCATGTAAACACCAAAACTACCAAACAAAGATAGGAAGAATCAGCGTGTTTCTAGCGTTATCCGTTCTTTCACAATCCGTTGTCGAATTGTGAGCTGCGGAAGCTTTTTCCGGTTCGCACCTCGCTGTTTTTACAGCAGCGGCACCAAAACGATCTCCCAGTTCATGGATTTTCTGCTTCCTGATCACGTGACGTGTGACATACGCGGATGACGATCAGCTTTAGAGACGTGATGTTTGTTCTCACAGTGCGGGGGCTCGTTCCGACGCCCGCCCCGTAAAAAGATGGCAGTGACCGGCTGGATTTAAAATGAAGACTTTTGTCTTCAATGGCAGTGGATGAGTTAAGAGAGGGATTCATTTTTAAAACTCCAACACTTTTCGGTGTGGCTCAGCTGAGAAATCGTGAGCAGACAGATATTTGTGTGGTGACCTGAAGTAGGGCTCTGCAGCCTGTGGTTCTGGAGCCACACGTGGATCTTCAGACCCTCTGAGATGACTCCTTGTAGCCTTGATTAACTTTAACCTGTTTATCACTGTTATTTGTTGCACCTTTCGGTGTTTTGTTTGAGTAATATCGATGTTTTGCACGTAAAGTGGTCGTTGAAGTCTTGGAGGGTCTCTACTGTCAGTTGCTGTTTTGTTGAGACATATTAAGCATAGCTCCCTTTTTGCATCATTTTGTGCCGCCACATGGTCCACTGCCTCTACAAACCCCCCAAACATGAAAAACCCATGAATCCATTTTCTGTCATTGTTTGGTTTTAGGAGTTTGTGATGTCACAAATGGAAACATTTGCATAAAACTCCGCTCACCTGTTGACGCTGGCGGAGCAGTGGCTCTACTCTGAGCTCCTCCCTGGTGTGGAAGCTTCTCAGCTTATGGCAGCCTGAGCGGGGCATGGGTGGGCGTGGCCAGCTCCAGCTTGTTTTCTTTCAGTGACAGAGCCCTGAAATGACTCATTCTGGAAGGTACAGAAAATATCAAGAATACACCTGTTGAGATATTTTTGTGTGAGAGGGATTTTGTGCTAAGAACTTTGTGAACATGGTTTGTATAGGCCATAGGACTTTTACATGTTTTTATTTAAGTCACAATCGTTTTATGAGATTCGGACTGGTTTCTGTGAGACTAGTACAGCCGCTGAATGAGCACCCGGATCAGCATGCTGAGGCTAAACGTTTGTTTAATCTATTACAAAAAATTGTGTGTTAAAAAATGAGACATATGGTAGAGGATTTAGATAAATGTAAACCAGCTGGCTAAAATCTAGCTGCTTTGTTGTTTCACTTTGGACGACTCTGAGTAACAACTTTTGAGTTTAACCAGCAGATGAATCAAAGGAATTTTGTTGTTTGATTTTAGCTTTAAATAGCCTCAAAGTCACCCAACAGTTTTATTATTAGTCTCTGCCAGGATTTGTTAATTATTTTCTTTCAACAAGTGCAAGAAAACACGTTGATATTCTCTATGTTGTTACCAGCTCAGTGACCTAGTGGTAGTGTCCGCCCTGGGACCGGGAGGTCGTGGTTCGATTCCCGGTCGGGTCATACCAAAGACTTTAAAAATGGGACCCAGTTCCTCCCTGCTTGACACTCAGCTTTAAGGGGTTGGATTGGGGGATTAAACCAACAAATAGCTCCCAAGCGCAGCCACCGCCGCAGCTCCCCTCCATGGGAATGGGTCAAATGTGGAGATGAATTAGACCAGTGTGTGATGATGACTCTGGGACAAGCCATCACAATGGACAGGATTAAAGATGTAGTTCACACTGTGAACAAAAATGTCCACTTTTATTGAAGACATGACTCAACTTAAACTTCAGATCCTTAGATCGCTCTGCCCCATTGTCCCTTTTTCCTGTCTCAGTCAGATTACGTCCTTACACAATAAAAGCCTTTGATCTTCACTTTCTCCCCGTTGATCTCGTTTACATCCTCCTCTTCATCTCCTTCAGTTTCTCTGATAATAAGCCTTCATACTCCCAGAATATTTGATTTGTTCTACATGTCAGCTAATTTGCCCTCAATAAAATCTAATTGCTGCTTAACTGTGTTGTAATTAGACAAAGGAGTGACTGTTGCGTACAAATGCAGGTGGGAGGGGAATGCAGAGTGACACAAGACTATCAACAACCATTCAGAGGATGCTCATCATCAGATATGTAAAAATTATTTTTATCTATGTTATTTGTTCTTTTTTTTTACATTAAATGTAACACAATTCCCTTAAAGTTATGGCGTGTATTTTCCCTAGTAATAAAGGGCAGTGCATACCTAAATCATTACAAGCAAGCAGTATTTTTGTGTTCCAGTAAGACCTTACCAGAGGTGTGGACTCGAGTCACATGACTTGGACTCAAGTCAGACTCGAGTCATTATTTTAATGACTTCTGACTTGACTTGATAAAATCTATAAAGACTTACAACTTGACTAGGACTTGAACGCCAATGACTTGCAACTTGAATAAACTTGGATCTGTTGACTTGATGACTTGAGCATATTTGATATTTTAGCACAAAAGTTGCACGGCATGGACAATAATCACGAATCATTCTTCGTTCTGGGTTTGATTTACTGCTAAATGCAGCAGCACTTTGTTTAGAATCAAGTTCAGTTGCACTTTCTGCTTGTTTGAGCAAATAAATGAAGCTATAAGAAGCTTTATTTCTGGGATTGATTTATTGTCATTGTCATTAACCCTCTCAGGCTCAAAATAAGTTTTGATAAAAGGGCGAACAACTAAGTCCTTCAGGGGTACTTCTGAGTAAATAAATGCTCATGAAATACGTATGTGGAGTAACCAGGTAGATAGGTTTTATCGTTGCAAATATGCAACGCCTGCATCCAGAGGGTTAAATAGAAATTGGACAGATGACTTGATTATGACGTGAAAAATCTAAGTTAAGGACTTGGACTCAACTTGGACTTGGTTGTTTTTGACTTGGACTTGACTCGAGACTTGACTGGAAAGACTTGTGACTTGCAAAGCAGTGACTTGGTCACACCTCTGGACCTTACCAATGGATGCCCTTTAGGGTCAAAAATCCCTGGGAGTGTAATCTTGAGCAAAATGACAAACACATCAGACTCCCTTTCCTCACTGGCAATGAGTGAATAGGTAAATGTGTAAAACAACAATGTTTATTAATGGCACACGTTTTGTAACCGTTTGTTACAAATCAGTAAATGCATTTTGTCCTCACGGGCCCCCGTAGCAGGAAACATAGCGTCTAATATGGCATCGCCCAGAGACTTAGACTCACTCCCATGTATGTCAGACCTGATATTTAGAATAGAATAAACTTAATTAATCACACAGAGGGATATTCATTTGCTACAGAAGCAAACATACTTAGAGAAATAGAAGAAGAAATAATAACAAGATTACAGGTAAACACACAAAGGCAATGAGCTATTATTGTAACCTTCAACCACTAAAAACAATGAATAAAAGAAAACTTGTTTTTCCATAACTATGCAGCATAAAGGACACAGACAAACGAATGTACATACGGTTTTTCACAAATGTTGAACACATACTGAATATTTCAATAATGTTATTGTGTAACAGGATAATGCCAGTACCAGTTAAACTGGGGAGTTAAACACTCTCACTGCAGAGGGGATGCATGATCTACGGTAGCGTTCTGTTTTTCATGGAGCTGTCCATGGTCTCCAAAGTGGAATAATTTTATGGTTGTATATTATGAAGCTGCCAATATTTTTTAACAACTGGGCATCATTTAATACATTTTCAGCAACATTTTGGTGGATATTTTCAGAGATTAATGGTAAAAATTACACACTGTCTCTTTAAGATGGGCCAAAGCTGCCTCAACCTTCTGATGAGGCTGAGGTCCTTTAATTCCCAGCTGCTAAAATCCTTCCATCACTTTGTTGTTGGATCTGTTATTCACTCTGCTGTGGTCTGTTGGGCAGCTCTGACTGAGACAGGTAGACTGAACAAGCTAGTTAACATAGCTAGCTCGGTTCTGGGCTGCTCACTGGACTCAGTTGAGGAGACGTGGGAGAGGAGGATGCTGGGGATGAGGACCTCCATCTTGGAAACCCCTCTCACCCACTGCATTTCACTGTGGAGACCACGGACAGCTCCTTCAGAGGCAGACTGAGACATCCCAGATGTAAAACAGAACGCTACCGTAGGCCATTCGCATCCTCTGCAGTAAGAGTGTATAACTCCTCAGTTGAACTGGTACTGGCATTATCCTGTTACACAATACCATCAATGCAATACTCAGTATGTGTTCAATACTTGTGCAATACTGGATTTACATAATATGTCTGTGTCTCTCACAGTATGCAGCATAGTTCTGGAACCCAAGTTTCTTTTTTTATTTGTGTTTTTTTAGTGGTCGAAACACACAGTGGTGGTTAGTGGTCACTTACTACCTATGTGTACATGTACCTTGTTATTATTTTTCTTCAAATTATTCTGTTAAAGTTGGTGCTGCTGTAAAAA